>NW_026646124.1:0-112975 GCF_949987535.1 Balaenoptera acutorostrata
AGGAAAGAGAAAATGGATAAAGAAGTTGTGGTCCTCCTGTACAATGGAATATCACTCAGCCATGAAATCAACGTCATAAGGCTAGTAGCAGCACGATGAGTGGATTTAGGTACGACGATTCTAAGTGAAATAAGTCACACAGAAAAAGACACTTATCATAAGATATCACTTCTAGAGGGAATGTATAAACCGCTACACTTGAACTGAATTACAAAACAGAACAGAGTCACACGTTTAGGAAACACACTATGGCTGCTGAACGGAAAGGTGAGGTGGGGTGATGCATAAAACAAGGGTTTCAAATTAGCTCAGATACCGTTCCATAAACCCAATATGTAAGAGACAAGACCTATTCCTTGCTCAGTGAACTGGACTCAACACCCCCTATTCACCGCACAAGAATATATCTGACTAGTAAGAATCTTCAAACCTATGTATTGATATCTCTCTGTAAGTGAGTCAAGGGGGTGTAAAGCGGCATAAACACAGCCGTGAAAAGCAGCTAAACCCCATTATAAAAATAAATTACTTTTCAAAACCCGTGAAACAAAGACAGTGAAAGAGAGAGAAATTCTTACAAAATTCGTTCAGGGGCTGTGATGCAACCTGGATTGACCATATCTAGACCCACAGCTGACTGAGACATAAGGGTGGACACTCTTGGGGCTGAGAGGTTCGGTGAGGTTGGGTGAGCCAACGCAGACCCTTTCAAGTAATACTGCATGGTACCCATCCCATGGGTCCCAAATCTCCAGGTTCAAGGGCATCTTCCTACGTCGAAAACAGGCATGAGAAACCAAGAAGATGGTACACCGTGTGATCGGGAAAGGTTTCTAAAACGCACCTCATTTCTCATCTCCTTTGCTCGGGTTCGCCATTCCAGCCGATTTACTAGCCATCTCCCTCCTTGGAGAATCAGCACCTTTAACCTCCTGTTCCGTACAGGTTGCAATTTGTCCTGAGGATGAACGGGAAGAGGGGGGAACCAATGAGAGACTATCTCTAGGTGTTGGGACAGGCACAGGTCACTCTATTTTCCATCAGGAAGAAGAATTAAGCACAAGCTCAGCCTGCCCCCCAGAACCAGAAGAGGGCCTGAAGCAATCCTGCACTTTTGCGGCCAGCTCCCAAAAAAGCGAGTTGAAAAATTGGAGCTCAGGGGCACTGCAATTCACAAACCTGCAGAGTTTTAAATGATACCTCTCGTCCACAAATATATTAAGGGAAGGCAACGAAGAGGCTTTGAAAGCAAGGCAGAATTGCAGGAAACAGATTCAGGAGGTAGATTCGAATCGCCTTGAAAGCACATGAAAAGCGGCAAAACGTGGACAATGATGCCCTTGGCCAAAAAGGGCGTATGCGTTTTTTCCTGAATATATTCAGGAAAAAACGCATACGCCCTTTTGGCCAACCAAGCAACCTGAAAGGCCAATCAGCGCTCCAAAGAAGTCTCGCTTCCCAGCGGGCAAAAGGGCCATGCGGAAAAAAGTGTCCAAACCAGAAATGCAGGACCGGCCATGGAGAAATGGGAGCCTTGCTACGCTGATGGGTGGGATGTAAATTGCCAACAGCCACTCTGGAGAAGTGTACGGTGTGTCCTGAAACATCTAAAAAACACAGCTTGGAGAGCATAGGGCACTTCCACTCATGGCCGTATAAATTGGGAAAACTAAAAATCAGCAAGACACAGGCACCCCAAAGTTTAGGGCTGCTCTGTTGACAAGAACCCCCACTTCATTACACCTGAAATATCCTAGGAAAGAGAAAAATGGATAAAGAAGTTGTGGTCCTCCTGTACAATGGAATATCACTCAGCCATGAAATCAACGTCATAAGGCTAGTAGCAGCACGATGAGTGGATTTAGGTACGACGATTCTAAGTGAAATAAGTCACACAGAAAAAGACACTTATCATAAGATATCACTTCTAGAGGGAATGTAAAAACCGCTACACTTGAACTGAATTACAAAACAGAACAGAGTCACACGTTTAGGAAACACACTATGGCTGCTGAACGGGAAAGGTGAGGTGGGGTGATGCATAAAACAAGGGTTTCAAATTAGCTCAGATACCGTTCCATAAACCCAATATGTAAGAGACAAGACCTATTCCTTGCTCAGTGAACTGGACTCAACACCCCCTATTCACCGCACAAGAATATATCTGACTAGTAAGAATCTTCAAACCTATGTATTGATATCTCTCTGTAAGTGAGTCAAGGGGGTGTAAAGCGGCATAAACACAGCCGTGAAAAGCAGCTAAACCCCATTATAAAAATAAATTACTTTTCAAAACCCGTGAAACAAAGACAGTGAAAGAGAGAGAAATTCTTACAAAATTCGTTCAGGGGCTGTGATGCAACCTGGATTGACCATATCTAGACCCACAGCTGATTGAGACATAAGGGTGGACACTCTTGGGGCTGAGAGGTTCGGTGAGGTTGGGTGAGCCAACGCAGACCCTTTCAAGTAATACTGCATGGTACCCATCCCATGGGTCCCAAATCTCCAGGTTCAAGGCATCTTCCTACATCGAAAACAGGCATGAGAAACCCAGAAGATGGTACACCGTGTGATCGGGAAAGGTTTCTAAAACGCACCTCATTTCTCATCTCCTTTGCTCGGGTTCGCCATTCCAGCCGATTTACTAGCCATCTCCCTCCTTGGAGAATCAGCACCTTTAACCTCCTGTTCCGTACAGGTTGCAATTTGTCCTGAGGATGAACGGGAAGAGGGGGAACCAATGAGAGACTAGTTCTAGGTGTTGGGACAGGCACAGGTCACTCTATTTTCCCATCAGGAAGAAGAATTAAGCACAAGCTCAGCCTGCCCCCCAGAACCAGAAGAGGGCCTGAAGCAATCCTGCGCTTTTGCGGCCAGCTCCCAAAAAAGCGAGTTGAAAATGGAGCTCAGGGGCACTGCAATTCACAAACCTGCAGAGTTTTAAATGATACCTCTCCGTCCACAAATATATTAAGGGAAGGCAACGAAGAGGCTTTGAAAGCAAGGCAGAATTGCAGAAACAGATTTCAGGAGGTAGATTCGAAGCGCCTTGAAAGCACATGAAAAGCGGCAAAACGTGGACAATGATGCCCTTGGCCAAAAAGTGCGTATGCGTTTTTTCCTGAATATATTCAGGAAAAACGCATACGCCCTTTTTGGCCAACCAAGCAACATGGAAAGGCCAATCAGCGCTCCAAAGAAGTCTCGCTTCCCAGCGGGCAAAAGGGCCATGCGGAAAAAAGTGTCCAAACCAGAAATGCAGGACCGGCCCATGGAGAAATGGGAGCCTTGCTACGCTGATGGGTGGGATGTAAATTGCCAACAGCCACTCTGGAGAAGTGTACGGTGTGTTCTGAAACATCTAAAAAACACAGCTTGGAGAGCATAGGGCACTTCCACTCATGGGCGTATAAATTGGGAAAACTAAAAATCAGCAAGACACAGGCACCCCAAAGTTTAGGGCTGCTCTGTTGACAAGAACCCCCACTTCATTACCCCTGAAATATCCTAGAAAAGAGAAAAATGGATAAAGAAGTTGTGGTCCTCCTGTACAATGGAATATCACTCAGCCATGAAATCAACGTCATAAGGCTAGTAGCAGCACGATGAGTGGATTTAGGTACGACGATTCTAAGTGAAATAAGTCACATAGAAAAAGACACTTATCATAAGATATCACTTCTAGAGGGAATGTAAAAACCGCTACACTTGAACTGAATTACAAAACAGAACAGAGTCACACGTTTAGGAAACACACTATGGCTGCTGAACGGGAAAGGTGAGGTGGGGTGATGCATAAAACAAGGGTTTCAAATTAGCTCAGATACCGTTCCATAAACCCAATATGTAAGAGACAAGACCTATTCCTTGCTCAGTGAACTGGACTCAACACCCCCTATTCACCGCACAAGAATATATCTGACTAGTAAGAATCTTCAAACCTATGTATTGATATCTCTCTGTAAGTGAGTCAAGGGGGTGTAAAGCGGCATAAACACAGCCGTGAAAAGCAGCTAAACCCCATTATAAAAATAAATTACTTTTCAAAACCCGTGAAACAAAGACAGTGAAAGAGAGAGAAATTCTTACAAAATTCGTTCAGTGGCTGTGATGCAACCTGGATTGACCATATCTAGACCCACAGCTGATTGAGACATAAGGGTGGGCACTCTTGGGGCTGAGAGGTTCGGTGAGGTTGGGTGAGCCAACGCAGACCCTTTCAAGTAATACTGCATGGTACCCATCCCATGGGTCCCAAATCTCCAGGTTCAAGGGCATCTTCCTACATCGAAAACAGGCATGAGAAACCCAGAAGATGGTACACCGTGTGATCGGGAAAGGTTTCTAAAACGCACCTCATTTCTCATCTCCTTTGCTCGGGTTCGCCATTCCAGCCGATTTACTAGCCATCTCCCTCCTTGGAGAATCAGCACCTTTAACCTTCTGTTCCGTACAGGTTGCAATTTGTCCTGAGGATGAACGGGAAGAGGGGGAACCAATGAGAGACTAGCTCTAGGTGTTGGGACAGGCACAGGTCACTCTATTTTCCCATCAGGAAGAAGAATTAAGCACAAGCTCAGCCTGCCCCCCAGAACCAGAAGAGGGCCTGAAGCAATCCTGCGCTTTTGCGGCCAGCTCCCAAAAAAGCGAGTTGAAAAATGGAGCTCAGGGGCACTGCAATTCACAAACCTGCAGAGTTTTAAATGATACCTCTCGTCCACAAATATATTAAGGGAAGGCAACGAAGAGGCTTTGAAAGCAAGGCAGAATTGCAGGAAACAGATTTCAGGAGGTAGATTCGAATCGCCTTGAAAGCACATGAAAAGCGGCAAAACGTGGACAATGATGCCCTTGGCCAAAAAGGGCGTATGCATTTTTTCCTGAATATATTCAGGAAAAAACGCATACGCCCTTTTTGGCCAACCAAGCAACCTGGAAAGGCCAATCAGCGCTCCAAAGAAGTCTCGCTTCCCAGCGGGCAAAAGGGCCATGCGGAAAAAAGTGTCCAAACCAGAAATGCAGGACCGGCCATGGAGAAATGGGAGCCTTGCTACGCTTATGGGTGGGATGTAAATTGCCAACAGCCACTCTGGAGAAGTGTACGGTGTGTTCTGAAACATCTAAAAAACACAGCTTGGAGAGCATAGGGCACTTCCACTCATGGGCGTATAAATTGGGAAAACTAAAAATCAGCAAGACACAGGCACCCCAAAGTTTAGGGCTGCTCTGTTGACAAGAACCCCCACTTCATTACACCTTAAATATCCTAGGAAAGAGAAAAATGGATAAAGAAGTTGGGGTCCTCATGTACAATGGAATATCACTCAGCCATGAAATCAACGTCATAAGGCTAGTAGCAGCACGATGAGTGGATTTAGGTACGACGATTCTAAGTGAAATAAGTCACACAGAAAAAGACACTTATCATAAGATATCACTTCTAGAGGGAATGTAAAAACCGCTACACTTGAACTGAATTACAAAACAGAACAGAGTCACACGTTTAGGAAACACACTATGGCTGCTGAACGGGAAAGGTGAGGTGGGGTGATGCATAAAACAAGGGTTTCAAATTAGCTCAGATACCGTTCCATAAACCCAATATGTAAGAGACAAGACCTATTCCTTGCTCAGTGAACTGGACTCAACACCCCCTATTCACCGCACAAGAATATATCTGACTAGTAAGAATCTTCAAACCTATGTATTGATATCTCTCCGTAAGTGAGTCAAGGGGGTGTAAAGCGGCATAAACACAGCCGTGAAAAGCAGCTAAACCCCATTATAAAAATAAATTACTTTTCAAAACCCGTGAAACAAAGACAGTGAAAGAGAGAGAAATTCTTACAAAATTCGTTCAGGGGCTGTGATGCAACCTGGATTGACCATATCTAGACCCACAGCTGATTGAGACATAAGGGTGGACACTCTTGGGGCTGAGAGGTTCGGTGAGGTTGGGTGAGCCAACGCAGACCCTTTCAAGTAATACTGCATGGTACCCATCCCATGGGTCCCAAATCTCCAGGTTCAAGGGCATCTTCCTACGTCGAAAACAGGCATGAGAAACCCAGAAGATGGTACACCGTGTGATCGGGAAAGGTTTCTAAAACGCACCTCATTTCTCATCTCCTTTGCTTGGGTTCGCCATTCCAGCCGATTAACTAGCCATCTCCCTCCTTGGAGAATCAGCACCTTTAACCTCCTGTTCCGTACAGGTTGCAATTTGTCCTGAGGATGAACGGGAAGAGGGGGAACCAATGAGAGACTAGCTCTAGGTGTTGGGACAGGCACAGGTCACTCTATTTTCCCATCAGGAAGAAGAATTAAGCACAAGCTCAGCCTGCCCCCCAGAACCAGAAGAGGGCCTGAAGCAATCCTGCGCTTTTGCGGCCAGCTCCCAAAAAAGCGAGTTGAAAAATGGAGCTCAGGGGCACTGCAATTCACAAACCTGCAGAGTTTTAAATGATACCTCTCGTCCACAAATATATTAAGGGAAGGCAACGAAGAGGCTTTGAAAGCAAGGCAGAATTGCAGGAAACAGATTTCAGGAGGTAGATTCGAATCGCCTTGAAAGCACATGAAAAGCGGCAAAACGTGGACAATGATGCCCTTGGCCAAAAAGGGCGTATGCGTTTTTTCCTGAATATATTCAGGAAAAAACGCATACGCCCTTTTTGGCCAACCAAGCAACCTGGAAAGGCCAATCAGCGCTCCAAAGAAGTCTCGCTTCCCAGCGGGCAAAAGGGCCATGCGGAAAAAAGTGTCCAAACCAGAAATGCAGGACCGGCCATGGAGAAATGGGAGCCTTGCTATGCTGATGGGTGGGATGTAAATTGCCAACAGCCACTCTGGAGAAGTGTACGGTGTGTTCTGAAACATCTAAAAAACACAGCTTGGAGAGCATAGGGCACTTCCACTCATGGCCGTATAAATTGGGAAAACTAAAAATCAGCAAGACACAGGCACCCCAAAGTTTAGGGCTGCTCTGTTGACAAGAACCCCCACTTCATTACACCTTAAATATCCTAGGAAAGAGAAAAATGGATAAAGAAGTTGGGGTCCTCATGTACAATGGAATATCACTCAGCCATGAAATCAACGTCATAAGGCTAGTAGCAGCACGATGAGTGGATTTAGGTACGACGATTCTAAGTGAAATAAGTCACACAGAAAAAGACACTTATCATAAGATATCACTTCTAGAGGGAATGTAAAAACCGCTACACTTGAACTGAATTACAAAACAGAACAGAGTCACACGTTTAGGAAACACACTATGGCTGCTGAACGGGAAAGGTGAGGTGGGGTGATGCATAAAACAAGGGTTTCAAATTAGCTCAGATACCGTTCCATAAACCCAATATGTAAGAGACAAGACCTATTCCTTGCTCAGTGAACTGGACTCAACACCCCCTATTCACCGCACAAGAATATATCTGACTAGTAAGAATCTTCAAACCTATGTATTGATATCTCTCTGTAAGTGAGTCAAGGGGGAGTAAAGCGGCATAAACACAGCCGTGAAAAGCAGCTAAACCCCATTATAAAAATAAATTACTTTTCAAAACCCGTGAAACAAAGACAGTGAAAGAGAGAGAAATTCTTACAAAATTCGTTCAGGGGCTGTGATGCAACCTGGATTGACCAAATCTAGACCCACAGCTGATTGAGACATAAGGGTGGACACTCTTGGGGCTGAGAGGTTCGGTGAGGTTGGGTGAGCCAACGCAGACCCTTTCAAGTAATACTGCATGGTACCCATCCCATGGGTCCCAAATCTCCAGGTTCAAGGCCATCTTCCTATATCCAAAACAGGCATGAGAAACCCAGAAGATGGTACACCGTGTGATCGGGAAAGGTTTCTAAAACGCACCTCATTTCTCATCTCCTTTGCTCGGGTTCGCCATTCCAGCCGATTTACTAGCCATCTCCATCCTTGGAGAATCAGCACCTTTAACCTCCTGTTCCGTACAGGTTGCAATTTGTCCTGAGGATGAACGGGAAGAGGGGGAACCAATGAGAGACTAGCTCTAGGGGTTGGGACAGGCACAGGTCACTCTATTTTCCCATCAGGAAGAAGAATTAAGCACAAGCTCAGCCTGCCCCCCAGAACCAGAAGAGGGCCTGAAGCAATCCTGCGCTTTTGCGGCCAGCTCCCAAAAAAGCGAGTTGAAAAATGGAGCTCAGGGGCACTGCAATTCACAAACCTGCAGAGTTTTAAATGATACCTCTCGTCCACAAATATATTAAGGGAAGGCAACGAAGAGGCTTTGAAAGCAAGGCAGAATTGCAGGAAACAGATTTCAGGAGGTAGATTCGAATCGCCTTGAAAGCACATGAAAAGCGGCAAAACGTGGACAATGATTCCCTTGGCCAAAAAGGGCGTATGCGTTTTTTCCTGAATATATTCAGGAAAAAACGCATACGCCCTTTTTGGCCAACCAAGCAACCTGGAAAGGCCAATCAGCGCTCCAAAGAAGTCTCGCTTCCCAGCGGGCAAAAGGGCCATGCGGAAAAAAGTGTCCAAACCAGAAATGCAGGACCGGCCATGGAGAAATGGGAGCCTTGCTACGCTGATGGGTGGGATGTAAATTGCCAACAGCCACTCTGGAGAAGTGTACGGTGTGTTCTGAAACATCTAAAAAACACAGCTTGGAGAGCATAGGGCACTTCCACTCATGGGCGTATAAATTGGGAAAACTAAAAATCAGCAAGACACAGGTACCCCACAGTTTAGTGCTGCTCTGTTGACAAGAACCCCCACTTCATTACACCTGAAATATCCTAGGAAAGAGAAAAATGGATAAAGAATTTGTGGTCCTCATGTACAAAGTAATATCACTCAGCCATGAAATCAACGTCATAAGGCTAGTAGCAGCACGATGAGTGGATTTAGGTACGACGATTCTAAGTGAAATAAGTCACACAGAAAAAGACACTTATCATAAGATATCACTTCTAGAGGGAATGTAAAAACCGCTACACTTGAACTGAATTACAAAACAGAACAGAGTCACACGTTTAGGAAACACACTATGGCTGCTGAACGGGAAAGGTGAGGTGGGGTGACGCATAAAACAAGGGTTTCAAATTAGCTCAGATACCGTTCCATAAACCCAATATGTAAGAGACAAGACCTATTCCTTTTTCAGTGAACTGGACTCAACACCCCCTATTCACCGCACAAGAATATATCTGACTAGTAAGAATCTTCAAACCTATGTATTGATATCTCTCTGTAAGTGAGTCAAGGGGGTGTAAAGCGGCATAAACACAGCCGTGAAAAGCAGCTAAACCCCATTATAAAAATAAATTACTTTTCAAAACCCGTGAAACAAAGACAGTGAAAGAGAGAGAAATTCTTACAAAATTCGTTCAGGGGCTGTGATGCAACCTGGATTGACCATATCTAGACCCACAGCTGATTGAGACATAAGGGTGGACACTCTTGGGGCTGAGAGGTTCGGTGAGGTTGGGTGAGCCAACGCAGACCCTTTCAAGTAATACTGCATGCTACCCATCCCATGGGTCCCAAATCTCCAGGTTCAAGGGCATCTTCCTACATCGAAAACAGGCATGAGAAACCCAGAAGATGGTACACCGTGTGATCGGGAAAGGTTTCTAAAACGCACCTCATTTCTCATCTCCTTTGCTCGGGTTCACCATTCCAGCCGATTTACTAGCCATCTCCCTCCTTGGAGAATCAGCACCTTTACCCTCCTGTTCCATACAGGTTGCAATTTGTCCTGAGGATGAACGGGAAGAGGGGGAACCAATGAGAGACTAGCTCTAGGTGTTGGGACAGGCACAGGTCACTCTATTTTCCCATCAGGAAGAAGAATTAAGCACAAGCTCAGCCTGCCCCCCAGAACCAGAAGAGGGCCTGAAGCAATCCTGCGCTTTTGCGGCCAGCTCCCAAAAAAGCGAGTTGAAAAATGGAGCTCAGGGGCACTGCAATTCACAAACCTGCAGAGTTTTAAATGATACCTCTCGTCCACAAATATATTAAGGGAAGGCAACGAAGAGGCTTTGAAAGCAAGGCAGAATTGCAGGAAACAGATTTCAGGAGGTAGATTCGAATCGCCTTGAAAGCACATGAAAAGCGGCAAAACGTGGACAATGATGCCCTTGGCCAAAAAGGGCGTATGCGTTTTTTCCTGAATATATTCAGGAAAAAACGCATACGCCCTTTTTGGCCAACCAAGCAACCTGGAAAGGCCAATCAGCTCTCCAAAGAAGTCTCGCTTCCCAGCGGGCAAAAGGGCCATGCGGAAAAAAGTGTCCAAACCAGAAATGCAGGACCGGCCATGGAGAAATGGGAGCCTTGCTACGCTGATGGGTGGGATGTAAATTGCCAACAGCCACTCTGGAGAAGTGTACGGTGTGTTCTGAAACATCTAAAAAACACAGCTTGGAGAGCATAGGGCACTTCCACTCATGGGCGTATAAATTGGGAAAACTAAAAATCAGCAAGACACAGGCACCCCAAAGTTTAGGGCTGCTCTGTTGACAAGAACCCCCACTTCATTACACCTGAAATATCCTAGGAAAGAGAAAAATGGATAAAGAATTTGTGGTCCTCATGTACAAAGGAATATCACTCAGCCATGAAATCAACGTCATAAGGCTAGTAGCAGCACGATGAGTGGATTTAGGTACGACGATTCTAAGTGAAATAAGTCACACAGAAAAAGACACTTATCATAAGATATCACTTCTAGAGGGAATGTAAAAACCGCTACACTTGAACTGAATTACAAAACAGAACAGAGTCACACGTTTAGGAAACACACTATGGCTGCTGAACGGGAAAGGTGAGGTGGGGTGACGCATAAAACAAGGGTTTCAAATTAGCTCAGATACCGTTCCATAAACCCAATATGTAAGAGACAAGACCTATTCCTTTTTCAGTGAACTGGACTCAACACCCCCTATTCACCGCACAAGAATATATCTGACTAGTAAGAATCTTCAAACCTATGTATTGATATCTATCTGTAAGTGAGTCAAGGGGGTGTAAAGCGGCATAAACACAGCCGTGAAAAGCAGCTAAACCCCATTATAAAAATAAATTACTTTTCAAAACCCGTGAAACAAAGACAGTGAAAGAGAGAGAAATTCTTACAAAATTCGTTCAGGGGCTGTGATGCAACCTGGATTGACCATATCTAGACCCACAGCTGATTGAGACATAAGGGTGGACACTCTTGGGGCTGAGAGGTTCGGTGAGGTTGGGTGAGCCAACGCAGACCCTTTCAAGTAATACTGCATGCTACCCATCCCATGGGTCCCAAATCTCCAGGATCAAGGGCATCTTCCTACATCGAAAACAGGCATGAGAAACCCAGAAGATGGTACACCGTGTGATCTGGAAAGGTTTCTAAAACGCACCTCATTTCTCATCTCCTTTGCTCTGGTTCACCATTCCAGCCGATTTACTAGCCATCTCCCTCCGTGGAGAATCAGCACCTTTAACCTCCTGTTCCATACAGGTTGCAATTTGTCCTGAGGATGAACGGGAAGAGGGGGAACCAATGAGAGACTAGCTCTAGGTGTTGGGACAGGCACAGGTCACTCTATTTTCCCATCAGGAAGAAGAATTAAGCACAAGCTCAGCCTGCCCCCCAGAACCAGAAGAGGGCCTGAAGCAATCCTGCGCTTTTGCGGCCAGCTCCCAAAAAAGCGAGTTGAAAAATGGAGCTCAGGGGCACTGCAATTCACAAACCTGCAGAGTTTTAAATGATACCTCTCGTCCACAAATATATTAAGGGAAGGCAACGAAGAGGCTTTGAAAGCAAGGCAGAATTGCAGGAAACAGATTTCAGGAGGTAGATTCGAATCGCCTTGAAAGCACATGAAAAGCGGCCAAACGTGGACAATGATGCCCTTGGCCAAAAAGGGCGTATGCGTTTTTTCCTGAATATATTCAGGAAAAAACGCATACGCCCTTTTTGGCCAACCAAGCAACCTGGAAAGGCCAATCAGCGCTCCAAAGAAGTCTCGCTTCCCAGCGGGCAAAACGGCCATGCGGAAAAAAGTGTCCAAACCAGAAATGCAGGACCGGCCATGGAGAAATGGGAGCCTTGCTACGCTGATGGGTGGGATGTAAATTGCCAACAGCCACTCTGGAGAAGTGTACGGTGTGTTCTGAAACGTCTAAAAAACACAGCTTGGAGAGCATAGGGCACTTCCACTCATGGGCGTATAAATTGGGAAAACTAAAAATCAGCAAGACACAGGCACCCCAAAGTTTAGGGCTGCTCTGTTGACAAGAACCCCCACTTCATTACACCTTAAATATCCTAGGAAAGAGAAAAATGGATAAAGAAGTTGTGGTCCTCATGTACAATGGAATATCACTCAGCCATGAAATCCACGTCATAAGGCTAGTAGCAGCACGATGAGTGGATTTAGGTACGACGATTCTAAGTGAAATAAGTCACACAGAAAAAGACACTTATCATAAGATATCACTTCTAGAGGGAATGTAAAAACCGCTACACTTGAACTGAATTACAAAAAAGAACAGAGTCACACGTTTAGGAAACACACTATGGCTGCTGAACGGGAAAGGTGAGGTGGGGTGATGCATAAAACAAGGGTTTCAAATTAGCTCCGATACCGTTCCATAAACCCAATATGTAAGAGACAAGACCTATTCCTTTTTCAGTGAACTGGACTCAACACCCCCTATTCACCGCACAAGAATATATCTGACTAGTAAGAATCTTCAAACCTATGTATTGATATCTCTCTGTAAGTGAGTCAAGGGGGTGTAAAGCGGCATAAACACAGCCGTGAAAAGCAGCTAAACCCCATTATAAACATAAATTACTTTTCAAAACCCGTGAAACAAAGACAGTGAAAGAGAGAGAAATTCTTACAAAATTCGTTCAGGGGCTGTGATGCAACCTGGATTGACCATATCTAGACCCACAGCTGATTGAGACATAAGGGTGGACACTCTTGGGGCTGAGAGGTTCGGTGAGGTTGGGTGAGCCAACGCAGACCCTTTCAAGTAATACTGCATGGTACCCATCCCATGGGTCCCAAATCTCCAGGTTCAAGGGCATCTTCCTACGTCGAAAACAGGCATGAGAAACCCAGAAGATGGTACACCGTGTGATCGGGAAAGGTTTCTAAAACGCACCTCATTTCTCATCTCCTTTGCTTGGGTTCGCCATTCCAGCCGATTTACTAGGCATCTGCCTCCTTGGAGAATCAGCACCTTTAACCTCCTGTTCCGTACAGGTTGCAATTTGTCCTGAGGATGAACGGGAAGAGGGGGAACCAATGAGAGACTAGCTCTAGGGGTTGGGACAGGCAGAGGTCACTCTATTTTCCCATCAGGAAAAAGAATTAAGCACAAGCTTAGCCTGCCCCCCAGAACCAGAAGAGGGCCTGAAGCAATCCTGCGCTTTTGCGGCCAGCTCCCAAAAAAGCGAGTTGAAAAATGGAGCTCAGGGGCACTGCAATTCACAAACCTGCAGAGTTTTAAATGATACCTCTCGTCCACAAATATATTAAGGGAAGGCAACGAAGAGGCTTTGAAAGCAAGGCAGAATTGCAGGAAACAGATTTCAGGAGGTAGATTCGAATCGCCTTGAAAGCACATGAAAAGCGGCAAAACGTGGACAATGATGCCCTTGGCCAAAAAGGGCGTATGCGTTTTTTCCTGAATATATTCAGGAAAAAACGCATACGCCCTTTTTGGCCAACCAAGCAACCTGGAAAGGCCAATCAGCGCTCCAAAGAAGTCTCACTTCCCAGCGGGCAAAAGGGCCATGCGGAAAAAAGTGTCCAAACCAGAAATGCAGGACCGGCCATGGAGAAATGGGAGCCTTGCTACGCTGATGGGTGGGATGTAAATTGCCAACAGCCACTCTGGAGAAGTGTACGGTGTGTTCTGAAACATCTAAAAAACACAGCTTGGAGAGCATAGGGCACTTCCACTCATGGGCGTATAAATTGGGAAAACTAAAAATCAGCAAGACACAGGCACCCCAAAGTTTAGGGCTGCTCTGTTGACAAGAACCCCCACTTCATTACACCTTAAATATCCTAGGAAAGAGAAAAATGGATAAAGAAGTTGGGGTCCTCATGTACAATGGAATATCACTCAGCCATGAAATCCACGTCATAAGGCTAGTAGCAGCACGATGAGTGGATTTAGGTACGACGATTCTAAGTGAAATAAGTCACACAGAAAAAGACACTTATCCTAAGATATCACTTCTAGAGGGAATGTAAAAACCGCTACACTTGAACTGAATTACAAAACAGAACAGAGTCACACGTTTAGAAAACACACTATGGCTGCTGAACGGGCAAGGTGAGGTGGGGTGATGCATAAAACAAGGGTTTCAAATTAGCTCCGATACCGTTCCATAAACCCAATATGTAAGAGACAAGACCTATTCCTTTTTCAGTGAACTGGACTCAACACCCCCTATTCACCGCACAAGAATATATCTGACTAGTAAGAATCTTCAAACCTATGTATTGATATCTCTCTGTAAGTGAGTCAAGGGGGTGTAAAGCGGCATAAACACAGCCGTGAAAAGCAGCTAAACCCCATTATAAAAATAAATTACTTTTCAAAACCCGTGAAACAAAGACAGTGAAAGAGAGAGAAATTCTTACAAAATTCGTTCAGGGGCTGTGATGCAACCTGGATTGACCATATCTAGACCCACAGCTTATTGAGACATAAGGGTGGACAGTCTTGGGGCTGAGAGGTTCGGTGAGGTTGGGTGAGCCAACGCAGACCCTTTCAAGTAATACTGCATGGTACCCATCCCATGGGTCCCAAATCTCCAGGTTCAAGGGCATCTTCCTACGTCGAAAACAGGCATGAGAAACCCAGAAGATGGTACACCGTGTGATCGGGAAAGGTTTCTAAAACGCACCTCATTTCTCATCTCCTTTGCTCGGGTTCGCCATTCCAGCCGATTTACTAGCCATCTCCCTCCTTGGAGAATCAGCACCTTTAGCCTCCTGTTCCGTACAGGTTGCAATTTGTCCTGAGGATGAACGGGAAGAGGGGGAACCAATGAGAGACTAGCTCTAGGGGTTGGGACAGGCACAGGTCACTCTATTTTCCCATCAGGAAGAAGAATTAAGCACAAGCTTAGCCTGCCCCCCAGAACCAGAAGAGGGCCTGAAGCAATCCTGCGCTTTTGCGGCCAGCTCCCAAAAAAGCGAGTTGAAAAATGGAGCTCAGGGGCACTGCAATTCACAAACCTGCAGAGTTTTAAATGATACCTCTCGTCCACAAATATATTAAGGGAAGGCAACGAAGAGGCTTTGAAAGCAAGGCAGAATTGCAGGAAACAGATTTCAGGAGGTAGATTCGAATCGCCTTGAAAGCACATGAAAAGCGGCAAAACGTGGACAATGATGCCCTTGGCCAAAAAGGGCGTATGCGTTTTTTCCTGAATATATTCAGGAAAAAACGCATACGCCCTTTTTGGCCAACCAAGCAACCTGGAAAGGCCAATCAGCGCTCCAAAGAAGTCTCACTTCCCAGCGGGCAAAAGGGCCATGCGGAAAAAAGTGTCCAAACCAGAAATGCAGGACCGGCCATGGAGAAATGGGAGCCTTGCTACGCTGATGGGTGGGATGTAAATTGCCAACAGCCACTCTGGAGAAGTGTACGGTGTGTTCTGAAACATCTAAAAAACACAGCTTGGAGAGCATAGGGCACTTCCACTCATGGGCGTATAAATTGGGAAAACTAAAAATCAGCAAGACACAGGCACCCCAAAGTTTAGGGCTGCTCTGTTGACAAGAACCCCCACTTCATTACACCTTAAATATCCTAGGAAAGAGAAAAATGGATAAAGAAGTTGGGGTCCTCATGTACAATGGAATATCACTCAGCCATGAAATCCACGTCATAAGGCTAGTAGCAGCACGATGATTGGATTTAGGTACGACGATTCTAAGTGAAATAAGTCACACAGAAAAAGACACTTATCCTAAGATATCACTTCTAGAGGGAATGTAAAAACCGCTACACTTGAACTGAATTACAAAACAGAACAGAGTCACACGTTTAGGAAACACACTATGGCTGATGAACGGGCAAGTTGAGGTGGGGTGATGCATAAAACAAGGGTTTCAAATTAGCTCAGATACGGTTCCATAAACCCAATATGTAAGAGACAAGACCTATTCCTTTTTCAGTGAACTGGACTCAACACCCCCAATTCACCGCACAAGAATATATCTGACTAGTAAGAATCTTCAAACCTATGTATTGATATCTCTCTGTAAGTGAGTCAAGGGGGTGTAAAGCGGCATAAACACAGCCGTGAAAAGCAGCTAAACCCCATTATAAAAATAAATTACTTTTCAAAACCCGTGAAACAAAGACAGTGAAAGAGAGAGAATTTCTTACAAAATTCGTTCAGGGGCTGTGATGCAACCTGGATTGACCATATCTAGACCCACAGCTGATTGAGACATAAGGGTGGACACTCTTGGGGCTGAGAGGTTCGGTGAGGTTGGGTGAGCCAACGCAGACCCTTTCAAGTAATACTGCATGGTACCCATCCCATGGGTCCCAAATCTCCAGGTTCAAGGGCATCTTCCTACGTCGAAAACAGGCATGAGAAACCCAGAAGATGGTACACTGTGTGATCGGGAAAGGTTTCTAAAACACACCTCATTTCTCATCTCCTTTGCTCTTGTTCGCCATTCCAGCCGATTTACTAGCCATCTACCTCCTTGGAGAATCAGCACCTTTAACCTCCTGTTCCGTACATGTTGCAATTTGTCCTGAGGATGAACGGGAAGAGGGGGAACCAATGAGAGACTAGCTCTAGGTGTTGGGACAGGCACAGGTCACTCTATTTTCCCATCAGGAAGAAGAATTAAGCACAAGCTCAGCCTGCCCCCCAGAACCAGAAGAGGGCCTGAAGCAATCCTGCGCTTTTGCGGCCAGCTCCCAAAAAAGCGAGTTGAAAAATGGAGCTCAGGGGCACTGCAATTCACAAACCTGCAGAGTTTTAAATGATACCTCTCGTCCACAAATATATTAAGGGAAGGCAACGAAGAGGCTTTGAAAGCAAGGCAGAATTGCAGGAAACAGATTTCAGGAGGTAGATTCGAATCGCCTTGAAAGCACATGAAAAGCGGCAAAACGTGGACAATGATGCCCTTGGCCAAAAAGGGCGTATGCGTCTTTTCCTGAATATATTCAGGAAAAAACGCATACGCCCTTTTTGGCCAACCAAGCAACCTGGAAAGGCCAATCAGCGCTCCAAAGAAGTCTCGCTTCCCAGCGGGCAAAAGGGCCATGCGGAAAAAAGTGTCCAAACCAGAAATGCAGGACCGGCCATGGAGAAATGGGAGCCTTGCTATGCTGATGGGTGGGATGTAAATTGCCAACAGCCACTCTGGAGAAGTGTACGGTGTGTTCTGAAACATCTAAAAAACACAGCTTGGAGAGCATAGGGCACTTCCACTCATGGGCGTATAAATTGGGAAAACTAAAAATCAGCAAGACACAGGCACCCCAAAGTTTAGGGCTGCTCTGTTGACAAGAACCCCCACTTCATTACACCTTAAATATCCTAGGAAAGAGAAAAATGGATAAAGAAGTTGGGGTCCTCATGTACAATGGAATATCACTCAGCCATGAAATCAACGTCATAAGGCTAGTAGCAGCACGATGAGTGGATTTAGGTACGACGATTCTAAGTGAAATAAGTCACACAGAAAAAGACACTTATCATAAGATATCACTTCTAGAGGGAATGTAAAAACCGCTACAATTGAACTGAATTACAAAACAGAACAGAGTCACACGTTTAGAAAACACACTATGGCTGCTGAACGGGCAAGGTGAGGTGGGGTGATGCATAAAACAAGGGTTTCAAATTAGCTCAGATACCGTTCCATAAACCCAATATGTAAGAGACAAGACCTATTCCTTTTTCAGTGAACTGGACTCAACACCCCCTATTCACCGCACAAGAATATATCTGACTAGTAAGAATCTTCAAACCTATGTATTGATATCTCTCTGTAAGTGAGTCAAGGGGGTGTAAAGCGGCATAAACACAGCCGTGAAAAGCAGCTAAACCCCATTATAAAAATAAATTACTTTTCAAAACCCGGGAAACAAAGACAGTGAAAGAGAGAGAAATTCTTACAAAATTCGTTCAGGGGCTGTGATGCAACCTGGATTGACCATATCTAGACCCACAGCTGATTGAGACATAAGGGTGGACACTCTTGGGGCTGAGAGGTTCGGTGAGGTTGGGTGAGCCAACGCAGACCCTTTCAAGTAATACTGCATGGTACCCATCCCATGGGTCCCAAATCTCCAGGTTCAAGGGCATCTTCCTACGTCGAAAACAGGCATGAGAAACCCAGAAGATGGTACACCGTGTGATCGGGAAAGGTTTCTAAAACGCACCTCATTTCTCATCTCCTTTGCTCGGGTTCACCATTCCAGCCGATTTACTAGCCATCTCCCTCCTTGGAGAATCAGCACCTTTACCTTCCTGTTCCATACAGGTTGCAATTTGTCCTGAGGATGAACGGGAAGAGGGGGAACCAATGAGAGACTAGCTCTAGGGGTTGGGACAGGCACAGGTCACTCTATTTTCCTATCAGGAAGAAGAATTAAGCACAAGCTTAGCCTGCCCCCCAGAACCAGAAGAGGGCCTGAAGCAATCCTGCGCTTTTGCGGCCAGCTCCCAAAAAAGCGAGTTGAAAAATGGAGCTCAGGGGCACTGCAATTCACAAACCTGCAGAGTTTTAAATGATACCTCTCGTCCACAAATATATTAAGGGAAGGCAACGAAGAGGCTTTGAAAGCAAGGCAGAATTGCAGGAAACAGATTTCAGGAGGTAGATTCGAATCGCCTTGAAAGCACATGAAAAGCGGCAAAACGTGGACAATGATGCCCTTGGCCAAAAAGGGCGTATGCGTTTTTTCCTGAATATATTCAGGAAAAAACGCATACGCCCTTTTTGGCCAACCAAGCAACCTGGAAAGGCCAATCAGCGCTCCAAAGAAGTCTCACTTCCCAGCGGGCAAAAGGGCCATGCGGAAAAAAGTGTCCAAACCAGAAATGCAGGACCGGCCATGGAGAAATGGGAGCCTTGCTACGCTGATGGGTGGGATGTAAATTGCCAACAGCCACTCTGGAGAAGTGTACGGTGTGTTCTGAAACATCTAAAAAACACAGCTTGGAGAGCATAGGGCACTTCCACTCATGGGCGTATAAATTGGGAAAACTAAAAATCAGCAAGACACAGGCACCCCAAAGTTTAGGGCTGCTCTGTTGACAAGAACCCCCACTTCATTACACCTTAAATATCCTAGGAAAGAGAAAAATGGATAAAGAAGTTGGGGTCCTCATGTACAATGGAATATCACTCAGCCATGAAATCAACGTCATAAGGCTAGTAGCAGCACGATGAGTGGATTTAGGTACGACGATTCTAAGTGAAATAAGTCACACAGAAAAAGACACTTATCCTAAGATATCACTTCTAGAGGGAATGTAAAAACCGCTACACTTGAACTGAATTACAAAACAGAACAGAGTCACACGTTTAGGAAACACACTATGGCTGATGAACGGGCAAGTTGAGGTGGGGTGATGCATAAAACAAGGGTTTCAAATTAGCTCAGATACGGTTCCATAAACCCAATATGTAAGAGACAAGACCTATTCCTTTTTCAGTGAACTGGACTCAACATCCCCAATTCACCGCACAAGAATATATCTGACTAGTAAGAATCTTCAAACCTATGTATTGATATCTCTCTGTAAGTGAGTCAAGGGGGTGTAAAGCGGCATAAACACAGCCGTGAAAAGCAGCTAAACCCCATTATAAAAATAAATTACTTTTCAAAACCCGTGAAACAAAGACAGTGAAAGAGAGAGAATTTCTTACAAAATTCGTTCAGGGGCTGTGATGCAACCTGGATTGACCATATCTAGACCCACAGCTGATTGAGACATAAGGGTGGACACTCTTGGGGCTGAGAGGTTCGGTGAGGTTGGGTGAGCCAACGCAGACCCTTTCAAGTAATACTGCATGGTACCCATCCCATGGGTCCCAAATCTCCAGGTTCAAGGGCATCTTCCTACGTCGAAAACAGGCATGAGAAACCCAGAAGATGGTACACTGTGTGATCGGGAAAGGTTTCTAAAACACACCTCATTTCTCATCTCCTTTGCTCTTGTTCGCCATTCCAGCCGATTTACTAGCCATCTACCTCCTTGGAGAATCAGCACCTTTAACCTCCTGTTCCGTACATGTTGCAATTTGTCCTGAGGATGAACGGGAAGAGGGGGAACCAATGAGAGACTAGCTCTAGGTGTTGGGACAGGCACAGGTCACTCTATTTTCCCATCAGGAAGAAGAATTAAGCACAAGCTCAGCCTGCCCCCCAGAACCAGAAGAGGGCCTGAAGCAATCCTGCGCTTTTGCGGCCAGCTCCCAAAAAAGCGAGTTGAAAAATGGAGCTCAGGGGCACTGCAATTCACAAACCTGCAGAGTTTTAAATGATACCTCTCGTCCACAAATATATTAAGGGAAGGCAACGAAGAGGCTTTGAAAGCAAGGCAGAATTGCAGGAAACAGATTTCAGGAGGTAGATTCGAATCGCCTTGAAAGCACATGAAAAGCGGCAAAACGTGGACAATGATGCCCTTGGCCAAAAAGGGCGTATGCGTCTTTTCCTGAATATATTCAGGAAAAAACGCATACGCCCTTTTTGGCCAACCAAGCAACCTGGAAAGGCCAATCAGCGCTCCAAAGAAGTCTCGCTTCCCAGCGGGCAAAAGGGCCATGCGGAAAAAAGTGTCCAAACCAGAAATGCAGGACCGGCCATGGAGAAATGGGAGCCTTGCTACGCTGATGGGTGGGATGTAAATTGCCAACAGCCACTCTGGAGAAGTGTACGGTGTGTTCTGAAACATCTAAAAAACACAGCTTGGAGAGCATAGGGCACTTCCACTCATGGGCGTATAAATTGGGAAAACTAAAAATCAGCAAGACACAGGCACCCCAAAGTTTAGGGCTGCTCTGTTGACAAGAACCCCCACTTCATTACACCTTAAATATCCTAGGAAAGAGAAAAATGGATAAAAAAGTTGGGGTCCTCATGTACAATGGAATATCACTCAGCCATGAAATCAACGTCATAAGGCTAGTAGCAGCACGATGAGTGGATTTAGGTACGACGATTCTAAGTGAAATAAGTCACACAGAAAAAGACACTTATCATAAGATATCACTTCTAGAGGGAATGTAAAAACCGCTACAATTGAACTGAATTACAAAACAGAACAGAGTCACACGTTTAGAAAACACACTATGGCTGCTGAACGGGCAAGGTGAGGTGGGGTGATGCATAAAACAAGGGTTTCAAATTAGCTCAGATACCGTTCCATAAACCCAATATGTAAGAGACAAGACCTATTCCTTTTTCAGTGAACTGGACTCAACACCCCCTATTCACCGCACAAGAATATATCTGACTAGTAAGAATCTTCAAACCTATGTATTGATATCTCTCTGTAAGTGAGTCAAGGGGGTGTAAAGCGGCATAAACACAGCCGTGAAAAGCAGCTAAACCCCATTATAAAAATAAATTACTTTTCAAAACCCGGGAAACAAAGACAGTGAAAGAGAGAGAAATTCTTACAAAATTCGTTCAGGGGCTGTGATGCAACCTGGATTGACCATATCTAGACCCACAGCTGATTGAGACATAAGGGTGGACACTCTTGGGGCTGAGAGGTTCGGTGAGGTTGGGTGAGCCAACGCAGACCCTTTCAAGTAATACTGCATGGTACCCATCCCATGGGTCCCAAATCTCCAGGTTCAAGGGCATCTTCCTACGTCGAAAACAGGCATGAGAAACCCAGAAGATGGTACACCGTGTGATCGGGAAAGGTTTCTAAAACGCACCTCATTTCTCATCTCCTTTGCTCGGGTTCACCATTCCAGCCGATTTACTAGCCATCTCCCTCCTTGGAGAATCAGCACCTTTACCCTCCTGTTCCATACAGGTTGCAATTTGTCCTGAGGATGAACGGGAAGAGGGGGAACCAATGAGAGACTAGCTCTAGGGGTTGGGACAGGCACAGGTCACTCTATTTTCCTATCAGGAAGAAGAATTAAGCACAAGCTTAGACTGCCCCCCAGAACCAGAAGAGGGCCTGAAGCAATCCTGCGCTTTTGCGGCCAGCTCCCAAAAAAGCGAGTTGAAAAATGGAGCTCAGGGGCACTGCAATTCACAAACCTGCAGAGTTTTAAATGATACCTCTCGTCCACAAATATATTAAGGGAAGGCAACGAAGAGGCTTTGAAAGCAAGGCAGAATTGCAGGAAACAGATTTCAGGAGGTAGATTCGAATCGCCTTGAAAGCACATGAAAAGCGGCAAAACGTGGACAATGATGCCCTTGGCCAAAAAGGGCGTATGCGATTTTTCCTGAATATATTCAGGAAAAAACGCATACGCCCTTTTTGGCCAACCAAGCAACCTGGAAAGGCCAATCAGCGCTCCAAAGAAGTCTCACTTCCCAGCGGGCAAAAGGGCCATGCGGAAAAAAGTGTCCAAACCAGAAATGCAGGACCGGCCATGGAGAAATGGGAGCCTTGCTACGCTGATGGGTGGGATGTAAATTGCCAACAGCCACTCTGGAGAAGTGTACGGTGTGTTCTGAAACATCTAAAAAACACAGCTTGGAGAGCATAGGGCACTTCCACTCATGGGCGTATAAATTGGGAAAACTAAAAATCAGCAAGACACAGGCACCCCAAAGTTTAGGGCTGCTCTGTTGACAAGAACCCCCACTTCATTACACCTTAAATATCCTAGGAAAGAGAAAAATGGATAAAGAAGTTGGGGTCCTCATGTACAATGGAATATCACTCAGCCATGAAATCAACGTCATAAGGCTAGTAGCAGCACGATGAGTGGATTTAGGTACGACGATTGTAAGTGAAATAAGTCACACAGAAAAAGACACTTATCATAAGATATCACTTCTAGAGGGAATGTAAAAACCGCTACACTTTAACTGAATTACAAAACAGAACAGAGTCACACGTTTAGAAAACACACTATGGCTGCTGAACGGGCAAGGTGAGGTGGGGTGATGCATAAAACAAGGGTTTCAAATTAGCTCAGATACCGTTCCATAAACCCAATATGTAAGAGACAAGACCTATTCCTTTTTCAGTGAACTGGACTCAACACCCCCTATTCACCGCACAAGAATATATCTGACTAGTAAGAATCTTCAAACCTATGTATTGATATCTCTCTGTAAGTGAGTCAAGGGGGTGTAAAGCGGCATAAACACAGCCGTGAAAAGCAGCTAAACCCCATTATAAAAATAAATTACTTTTCAAAACCCGGGAAACAAAGACAGTGAAAGAGAGAGAAATTCTTACAAAATTCGTTCAGGGGCTGTGATGCAACCTGGATTGACCATATCTAGACCCACAGCTGATTGAGACATAAGGGTGGACACTCTTGGGGCTGAGAGGTTCGGTGAGGTTGGGTGAGCCAACGCAGACCCTTTCAAGTAATACTGCATGGTACCCATCCCATGGGTCCCAAATCTCCAGGTTCAAGGGCATCTTCCTACGTCGAAAACAGGCATGAGAAACCCAGAAGATGGTACACCGTGTGATCGGGAAAGGTTTCTAAAACGCACCTCATTTCTCATCTCCTTTGCTCGGGTTCACCATTCCAGCCGATTTACTAGCCATCTCCCTCCTTGGAGAATCAGCACCTTTACCCTCCTGTTCCATACAGGTTGCAATTTGTCCTGAGGATGAACGGGAAGAGGGGGAACCAATGAGAGACTAGCTCTAGGTGTTGGGACAGGCACAGGTCACTCTATTTTCCCATCAGGAAGAAGAATTAAGCACAAGCTCAGCCTGCCCCCCAGAACCAGAAGAGGGCCTGAAGCAATCCTGCGCTTTTGCGGCCAGCTCCCAAAAAAGCGAGTTGAAAAATGGAGCTCAGGGGCACTGCAATTCACAAACCTGCAGAGTTTTAAATGATACCTCTCGTCCACAAATATATTAAGGGAAGGCAACGAAGAGGCTTTGAAAGCAAGGCAGAATTGCAGGAAACAGATTTCAGGAGGTAGATTCGAATCGCCTTGAAAGCACATGAAAAGCGGCAAAACGTGGACAATGATGCCCTTGGCCAAAAAGGGCGTATGCGTTTATTCCTGAATATATTCAGGAAAAAACGCATACGCCCTTTTTGGCCAACCAAGCAACCTGGAAAGGCCAATCAGCGCTCCAAAGAAGTCTCGCTTCCCAGCGGGCAAAAGGGCCATGCGGAAAAACGTGTCCAAACCAGAAATGCAGGACCGGCCATGGAGAAATGGGAGCCTTGCTACGCTGATGGGTGGGATGTAAATTGCCAACAGCCACTCTGGAGAAGTGTACGGTGTGTTCGGAAACATCTAAAAAACACAGCTTGGAGAGCATAGGGCACTTCCACTCATGGGCGTATAAATTGGGAAAACTAAAAATCAGCAAGACACAGGCACCCCAAAGTTTAGGGCTGCTCTGTTGACAAGAACCCCCACTTCATTACACCTTAAATATCCTAGGAAAGAGAAAAATGGATAAAGAAGTTGTGGTCCTCCTGTACAATGGAATATCACTCAGCCATGAAATCAACGTCATAAGGCTAGTAGCAGCACGATGAGTGGATTTAGGTACCACGATTCTAAGTGAAATAAGTCACACAGAAAAAGACACTTATCATAAGATATCACTTCTAGAGGGAATGTAAAAACCGCTACACTTGAACTGAATTACAAAACAGAACCGAGTCACACGTTTAGAAAACACACTATGGCTGCTGAACGGGAAAGGTGAGGTGGGGTGATGCATAAAACAAGGGTTTCAATTTAGCTCAGATACCGTTCCATAAACCCAATATGTAAGAGACAAGACCTATTCCTTTTTCAGTGAACTGGACTCAACACCCCCTATTCAGCGCACAAGAATATATCTGACTAGTAAGAATCTTCAAACCTATGTATTGATATCTCTCTGTAAGTGAGTCAAGGGGGTGTAAAGCGGCATAAACACAGCCGTGAAAAGCAGCTAAACCCCATTATAAAAATAAATTACTTTTCAAAACCCGTGAAACAAAGACAGTGAAAGAGAGAGAAATTCTTACAAAATTCGTTCAGGGGCTGTGATGCAACCTGGATTGACCATATCTAGACCCACAGGTGATTGAGACATAAGGGTGGACACTCTTGGGGCTGAGAGTTTCGGTGAGTTTGGGTGAGCCAACGCAGACCCTTTCAAGTACTACTGCATGGTACCCATCCCATGGGTCCCAAATCTCCAGGTTCAAGGGCATCTTCCTACGTCGAAAACAGGCATGAGAAACCCAGAAGATGGTACACCGTGTGATCGGGAAAGGTTTCTAAAACGCACCTCATTTCTCATCTCTTTTGTTCGGGTTTGCCATTCCAGCCGATTTACTAGCCATCTCCCTCCTTGGAGAATCAGCACCTTTAACCTCCTGTTCCGTACAGGTTGCAATTTGTCCTGAGGATGAACGGGAAAAGAGGGAACCAATGAGAGACTAGCTCTAGGTGTTGGGACAGGCACAGGTCACTCTATTTTCCCATCAGGAAGAAGAATTAAGCACAAGCTCAGCCTGCCCCCCAGAACCAGAAGAGGGCCTGAAGCAATCCTGCGCTTTTGCGGCCAGCTCCCAAAAAAGCGAGTTGAAAAATGGAGCTCAGGGGCACTGCAATTCACAAACCTGCAGAGTTTTAAATGATACCTCTCGTCCACAAATATATTAAGGGAAGGCAACGAAGAGGCTTTGAAAGCAAGGCAGAATTGCAGGAAACAGATTTCAGGAGGTAGATTCGAATCGCCTTGAAAGCACATGAAAAGCGGCAAAACGTGGACAATGATGCCCTTGGCCAAAAAGGGCGTATGCGTTTTTTCCTGAATATATTCAGGAAAAAACGCATACGCCCTTTTTGGCCAACCAAGCAACCTGGAAAGGCCAATCAGCGCTCCAAAGAAGTCTCGCTTCCCAGCGGGCAAAAGGGCCATGCGGAAAAAAGTGTCCAAACCAGAAATGCAGGACCGGCCATGGAGAAATGGGAGCCTTGCTACGCTGATGGGTGGGATGTAAATTGCCAACAGCCACTCTGGAGAAGTGTACGGTGTGTTCTGAAACATCTAAAAAACACAGCTTGGAGAGCATAGGGCACTTCCACTCATGGGCGTATAAATTGGGATAAATAAAAATCAGCAAGACACAGGCACCCCAAAGTTTAGGGCTGCTCTGTTGACAAGAACCCCCACTTCATTACACCTGAAATATCCTAGGACAGAGAAAAATGGATAAAGAATTTGTGGTCCTCATGTACAAAGGAATATCACTCAGCCATGAAATCAACGTCATAAGGCTAGTAGCAGCACGATGAGTGGATTTAGGTACGACGATTCTAAGTGAAATAAGTCACACAGAAAAAGACACTTATCATAAGATATCACTTCTAGAGGGAATGTAAAAACCGCTACACTTGAACTGAATTACAAAACAGAACAGAGTCACACGTTTAGGAAACACACTATGGCTGCTGAACGGGAAAGGAGAGGTGGGGTGATGCATAAAACAAGGGTTTCAATTTAGCTCAGATACCGTTCCATAAACCCAATATGTAAGAGACAAGACCTATTCCTTTTTCAGTGAACTGGACTCAACACCCCCTATTCAGCGCACAAGAATATATCTGACTAGTAAGAATCTTCAAACCTATGTATTGATATCTCTCTGTAAGTGAGTCAAGGGGGTGTAAAGCGGCATAAACACAGCCGTGAAAAGCAGCTAAACCCCATTATAAAAATAAATTACTTTTCAAAACCCGTGAAACAAAGACAGTGAAAGAGAGAGAAATTCTTACAAAATTCGTTCAGGGGCTGTGATGCAACCTGGATTGACCATATCTAGACCCACAGGTGATTGAGACATAAGGGTGGACACTCTTGGGGCTGAGAGGTTCGGTGAGGTTGGGTGAGCCAACGCAGACCCTTTCAAGTAATACTGCATGGTACCCATCCCATGGGTCCCAAATCTCCAGGTTCAAGGGCATCTTCCTACGTCGAAAACAGGCATGAGAAACCCAGAAGATGGTACACCGTGTGATCGGGAAAGGTTTCTAAAACGCACCTCATTTCTCATCTCTTTTGTTCGGGTTTGCCATTCCAGCCGATTTACTAGCCATCTCCCTCCTTGGAGAATCAGCACCTTTAACCTCCTGTTCCGTACAGGTTGCAATTTGTCCTGAGGATGAACGGGAAGAGGGGGAACCAATGAGGGACTAGCTCTAGGTGTTGGGACAGGCACAGGTCACTCTATTTTCCCATCAGGAAGAAGAATTAAGCACAAGCTCAGCCTGCCCCCCAAAACCAGAAGAGGGCCTGAAGCAATCCTGCGCTTTTGCGGCCAGCTCCCAAAAAAGCGAGTTGAAAAATGGAGCTCAGGGGCACTGCAATTCACAAACCTGCAGAGTTTTAAATGATACCTCTCGTCCACAAATATATTAAGGGAAGGCAACGAAGAGGCTTTGAAAGCAAGGCAGAATTGCAGGCAACAGATTTCAGGAGGTAGATTCGAATCGCCTTGAAAGCACATGAAAAGCGGCAAAACGTGGACAATGATGCCCTTGGCCAAAAAGGGCGTATGCGTTTTTTCCTGAATATATTCAGGAAAAAACGCATACGCCCTTTTTGGCCAACCAAGCAACCTGGAAAGGCCAATCAGCGCTCCAAAGAAGTCTCGCTTCCCAGCGGGCAAAAGGGCCATGCGGAAAAAAGTGTCCAAACCAGAAATGCAGGACCGGCCATGGAGAAATGGGAGCCTTGCTACGCTGATGGGTGGGATGTAAATTGCCAACAGCCACTCTGGAGAAGTGTACGGTGTGTTCTGAAACATCTAAAAAACACAGCTTGGAGAGCATAGGGCACTTCCACTCATGGGCGTATAAATTGGGAAAACTAAAAATCAGCAAGACACAGGCACCCCAAAGTTTAGGGCTGCTCTGTTGACAAGAACCCCCACTTCATTACACCTGAAATATCCTAGGACAGAGAAAAATGGATAAAGAATTTGTGGTCCTCATGTACAAAGGAATATCACTCAGCCATGAAATCAACGTCATAAGGCTAGTAGCAGCACGATGAGTGGATTTAGGTACGACGATTCTAAGTGAAATAAGTCACACAGAAAAAGACACTTATCATAAGATATCACTTCTAGAGGGAATGTAAAAACCGCTACACTTGAACTGAATTACAAAACAGAACAGAGTCACACGTTTAGGAAACACACTATGGCTGCTGAACGGGAAAGGAGAGGTGGGGTGATGCATAAAACAAGGGTTTCAATTTAGCTCAGATACCGTTCCATAAACCCAATATGTAAGAGACAAGACCTATTCCTTTTTCAGTGAACTGGACTCAACACCCCCTATTCAGCGCACAAGAATATATCTGACTAGTAAGAATCTTCAAACCTATGTATTGATATCTCTCTGTAAGTGAGTCAAGGGGGTGTAAAGCGGCATAAACACAGCCGTGAAAAGCAGCTAAACCCCATTATAAAAATAAATTACTTTTCAAAACCCGTGAAACAAAGACAGTGAAAGAGAGAGAAATTCTTACAAAATTCGTTCAGGGGCTGTGATGCAACCTGGATTGACCATATCTAGACCCACAGGTGATTGAGACATAAGGGTGGACACTCTTGAGGCTGAGAGGTTCGGTGAGGTTGGTTGAGCCAACGCAGACCCTTTCAAGTAATACTGCATGGTACCCATCCCATGGGTCCCAAATCTCCAGGTTCAAGGGCATCTTCCTACGTCGAAAACAGGCATGAGAAACCCAGAAGATGGTACACCGTGTGATCGGGAAAGGTTTCTAAAACGCACCTCATTTCTCATCTCTTTTGCTCGGGTTTGCCATTCCAGCCGATTTACTAGCCATCTCCCTCCTTGGAGAATCAGCACCTTTAACCTCCTGTTCCGTACAGGTTGCAATTTGTCCTGAGGATGAACGGGAAGAGGGGGAACCAATGAGGGACTAGCTCTAGGTGTTGGGACAGGCACAGGTCACTCTATTTTCCCATCAGGAAGAAGAATTAAGCACAAGCTCAGCCTGCCCCCCAAAACCAGAAGAGGGCCTGAAGCAATCCTGCGCTTTTGCGGCCAGCTCCCAAAAAAGCGAGTTGAAAAATGGAGCTCAGGGGCACTGCAATTCACAAACCTGCAGAGTTTTAAATGATACCTCTCGTCCACAAATATATTAAGGGAAGGCAACGAAGAGGCTTTGAAAGCAAGGCAGAATTGCAGGCAACAGATTTCAGGAGGTAGATTCGAATCGCCTTGAAAGCACATGAAAAGCGGCAAAACGTGGACAATGATGCCCTTGGCCAAAAAGGGCGTATGCGTTTTTTCCTGAATATATTCAGGAAAAAACGCATACGCCCTTTTTGGCCAACCAAGCAACCTGGAAAGGCCAATCAGCGCTCCAAAGAAGTCTCGCTTCCCAGCGGGCAAAAGGGCCATGCGGAAAAAAGTGTCCAAACCAGAAATGCAGGACCAGCCATGGAGAAATGGGAGCCTTGCTACGCTGATGGGTGGGATGTAAATTGCCAACAGCCACTCTGGAGAAGTGTACGGTGTGTTCTGAAACATCTAAAAAACACAGCTTGGAGAGCATAGGGCACTTCCACTCATGGGCGTATAAATTGGGAAAACTAAAAATCAGCAAGACACAGGCACCCCAAAGTTTAGGGCTGCTCTGTTGACAAGAACCCCCACTTCATTACACCTTAAATATCCTAGGAAAGAGAAAAATGGATAAAGAAGTTGTGGTCCTCCTGTACAATGGAATATCACTCAGCCATGAAATCAACGTCATAAGGCTAGTAGCAGCACGATGAGTGGATTTAGGTACCACGATTCTAAGTGAAATAAGTCACACAGAAAAAGACACTTATCATAAGATATCACTTCTAGAGGGAATGTAAAAACCGCTACACTTGAACTGAATTACAAAACAGAACCGAGTCACACGTTTAGAAAACACACTATGGCTGCTGAACGGGAAAGGTGAGGTGGGGTGATGCATAAAACAAGGGTTTCAATTTAGCTCAGATACCGTTCCATAAACCCAATATGTAAGAGACAAGACCTATTCCTTTTTCAGTGAACTGGACTCAACACCCCCTATTCAGCGCACAAGAATATATCTGACTAGTAAGAATCTTCAAACCTATGTATTGATATCTCTCTGTAAGTGAGTCAAGGGGGTGTAAAGCGGCATAAACACAGCCGTGAAAAGCAGCTAAACCCCATTATAAAAATAAATTACTTTTCAAAACCCGTGAAACAAAGACAGTGAAAGAGAGAGAAATTCTTACAAAATTCGTTCAGGGGCTGTGATGCAACCTGGATTGACCATATCTAGACCCACAGGTGATTGAGACATAAGGGTGGACACTCTTGGGGCTGAGAGTTTCGGTGAGTTTGGGTGAGCCAACGCAGACCCTTTCAAGTACTACTGCATGGTACCCATCCCATGGGTCCCAAATCTCCAGGTTCAAGGGCATCTTCCTACGTCGAAAACAGGCATGAGAAACCCAGAAGATGGTACACCGTGTGATCGGGAAAGGTTTCTAAAACGCACCTCATTTCTCATCTCTTTTGTTCGGGTTTGCCATTCCAGCCGATTTACTAGCCATCTCCCTCCTTGGAGAATCAGCACCTTTAACCTCCTGTTCCGTACAGGTTGCAATTTGTCCTGAGGATGAACGGGAAAAGAGGGAACCAATGAGAGACTAGCTCTAGGTGTTGGGACAGGCACAGGTCACTCTATTTTCCCATCAGGAAGAAGAATTAAGCACAAGCTCAGCCTGCCCCCCAGAACCAGAAGAGGGCCTGAAGCAATCCTGCGCTTTTGCGGCCAGCTCCCAAAAAAGCGAGTTGAAAAATGGAGCTCAGGGGCACTGCAATTCACAAACCTGCAGAGTTTTAAATGATACCTCTCGTCCACAAATATATTAAGGGAAGGCAACGAAGAGGCTTTGAAAGCAAGGCAGAATTGCAGGAAACAGATTTCAGGAGGTAGATTCGAATCGCCTTGAAAGCACATGAAAAGCGGCAAAACGTGGACAATGATGCCCTTGGCCAAAAAGGGCGTATGCGTTTTTTCCTGAATATATTCAGGAAAAAACGCATACGCCCTTTTTGGCCAACCAAGCAACCTGGAAAGGCCAATCAGCGCTCCAAAGAAGTCTCGCTTCCCAGCGGGCAAAAGGGCCATGCGGAAAAAAGTGTCCAAACCAGAAATGCAGGACCGGCCATGGAGAAATGGGAGCCTTGCTACGCTGATGGGTGGGATGTAAATTGCCAACAGCCACTCTGGAGAAGTGTACGGTGTGTTCTGAAACATCTAAAAAACACAGCTTGGAGAGCATAGGGCACTTCCACTCATGGGCGTATAAATTGGGATAAATAAAAATCAGCAAGACACAGGCACCCCAAAGTTTAGGGCTGCTCTGTTGACAAGAACCCCCACTTCATTACACCTGAAATATCCTAGGACAGAGAAAAATGGATAAAGAATTTGTGGTCCTCATGTACAAAGGAATATCACTCAGCCATGAAATCAACGTCATAAGGCTAGTAGCAGCACGATGAGTGGATTTAGGTACGACGATTCTAAGTGAAATAAGTCACACAGAAAAAGACACTTATCATAAGATATCACTTCTAGAGGGAATGTAAAAACCGCTACACTTGAACTGAATTACAAAACAGAACAGAGTCACACGTTTAGGAAACACACTATGGCTGCTGAACGGGAAAGGAGAGGTGGGGTGATGCATAAAACAAGGGTTTCAATTTAGCTCAGATACCGTTCCATAAACCCAATATGTAAGAGACAAGACCTATTCCTTTTTCAGTGAACTGGACTCAACACCCCCTATTCAGCGCACAAGAATATATCTGACTAGTAAGAATCTTCAAACCTATGTATTGATATCTCTCTGTAAGTGAGTCAAGGGGGTGTAAAGCGGCATAAACACAGCCGTGAAAAGCAGCTAAACCCCATTATAAAAATAAATTACTTTTCAAAACCCGTGAAACAAAGACAGTGAAAGAGAGAGAAATTCTTACAAAATTCGTTCAGGGGCTGTGATGCAACCTGGATTGACCATATCTAGACCCACAGGTGATTGAGACATAAGGGTGGACACTCTTGGGGCTGAGAGGTTCGGTGAGGTTGGGTGAGCCAACGCAGACCCTTTCAAGTAATACTGCATGGTACCCATCCCATGGGTCCCAAATCTCCAGGTTCAAGGGCATCTTCCTACGTCGAAAACAGGCATGAGAAACCCAGAAGATGGTACACCGTGTGATCGGGAAAGGTTTCTAAAACGCACCTCATTTCTCATCTCTTTTGTTCGGGTTTGCCATTCCAGCCGATTTACTAGCCATCTCCCTCCTTGGAGAATCAGCACCTTTAACCTCCTGTTCCGTACAGGTTGCAATTTGTCCTGAGGATGAACGGGAAGAGGGGGAACCAATGAGGGACTAGCTCTAGGTGTTGGGACAGGCACAGGTCACTCTATTTTCCCATCAGGAAGAAGAATTAAGCACAAGCTCAGCCTGCCCCCCAAAACCAGAAGAGGGCCTGAAGCAATCCTGCGCTTTTGCGGCCAGCTCCCAAAAAAGCGAGTTGAAAAATGGAGCTCAGGGGCACTGCAATTCACAAACCTGCAGAGTTTTAAATGATACCTCTCGTCCACAAATATATTAAGGGAAGGCAACGAAGAGGCTTTGAAAGCAAGGCAGAATTGCAGGCAACAGATTTCAGGAGGTAGATTCGAATCGCCTTGAAAGCACATGAAAAGCGGCAAAACGTGGACAATGATGCCCTTGGCCAAAAAGGGCGTATGCGTTTTTTCCTGAATATATTCAGGAAAAAACGCATACGCCCTTTTTGGCCAACCAAGCAACCTGGAAAGGCCAATCAGCGCTCCAAAGAAGTCTCGCTTCCCAGCGGGCAAAAGGGCCATGCGGAAAAAAGTGTCCAAACCAGAAATGCAGGACCGGCCATGGAGAAATGGGAGCCTTGCTACGCTGATGGGTGGGATGTAAATTGCCAACAGCCACTCTGGAGAAGTGTACGGTGTGTTCTGAAACATCTAAAAAACACAGCTTGGAGAGCATAGGGCACTTCCACTCATGGGCGTATAAATTGGGAAAACTAAAAATCAGCAAGACACAGGCACCCCAAAGTTTAGGGCTGCTCTGTTGACAAGAACCCCCACTTCATTACACCTGAAATATCCTAGGACAGAGAAAAATGGATAAAGAATTTGTGGTCCTCATGTACAAAGGAATATCACTCAGCCATGAAATCAACGTCATAAGGCTAGTAGCAGCACGATGAGTGGATTTAGGTACGACGATTCTAAGTGAAATAAGTCACACAGAAAAAGACACTTATCATAAGATATCACTTCTAGAGGGAATGTAAAAACCGCTACACTTGAACTGAATTACAAAACAGAACAGAGTCACACGTTTAGGAAACACACTATGGCTGCTGAACGGGAAAGGAGAGGTGGGGTGATGCATAAAACAAGGGTTTCAATTTAGCTCAGATACCGTTCCATAAACCCAATATGTAAGAGACAAGACCTATTCCTTTTTCAGTGAACTGGACTCAACACCCCCTATTCAGCGCACAAGAATATATCTGACTAGTAAGAATCTTCAAACCTATGTATTGATATCTCTCTGTAAGTGAGTCAAGGGGGTGTAAAGCGGCATAAACACAGCCGTGAAAAGCAGCTAAACCCCATTATAAAAATAAATTACTTTTCAAAACCCGTGAAACAAAGACAGTGAAAGAGAGAGAAATTCTTACAAAATTCGTTCAGGGGCTGTGATGCAACCTGGATTGACCATATCTAGACCCACAGGTGATTGAGACATAAGGGTGGACACTCTTGAGGCTGAGAGGTTCGGTGAGGTTGGTTGAGCCAACGCAGACCCTTTCAAGTAATACTGCATGGTACCCATCCCATGGGTCCCAAATCTCCAGGTTCAAGGGCATCTTCCTACGTCGAAAACAGGCATGAGAAACCCAGAAGATGGTACACCGTGTGATCGGGAAAGGTTTCTAAAACGCACCTCATTTCTCATCTCTTTTGCTCGGGTTTGCCATTCCAGCCGATTTACTAGCCATCTCCCTCCTTGGAGAATCAGCACCTTTAACCTCCTGTTCCGTACAGGTTGCAATTTGTCCTGAGGATGAACGGGAAGAGGGGGAACCAATGAGGGACTAGCTCTAGGTGTTGGGACAGGCACAGGTCACTCTATTTTCCCATCAGGAAGAAGAATTAAGCACAAGCTCAGCCTGCCCCCCAAAACCAGAAGAGGGCCTGAAGCAATCCTGCGCTTTTGCGGCCAGCTCCCAAAAAAGCGAGTTGAAAAATGGAGCTCAGGGGCACTGCAATTCACAAACCTGCAGAGTTTTAAATGATACCTCTCGTCCACAAATATATTAAGGGAAGGCAACGAAGAGGCTTTGAAAGCAAGGCAGAATTGCAGGCAACAGATTTCAGGAGGTAGATTCGAATCGCCTTGAAAGCACATGAAAAGCGGCAAAACGTGGACAATGATGCCCTTGGCCAAAAAGGGCGTATGCGTTTTTTCCTGAATATATTCAGGAAAAAACGCATACGCCCTTTTTGGCCAACCAAGCAACCTGGAAAGGCCAATCAGCGCTCCAAAGAAGTCTCGCTTCCCAGCGGGCAAAAGGGCCATGCGGAAAAAAGTGTCCAAACCAGAAATGCAGGACCAGCCATGGAGAAATGGGAGCCTTGCTACGCTGATGGGTGGGATGTAAATTGCCAACAGCCACTCTGGAGAAGTGTACGGTGTGTTCTGAAACATCTAAAAAACACAGCTTGGAGAGCATAGGGCACTTCCACTCATGGGCGTATAAATTGGGAAAACTAAAAATCAGCAAGACACAGGCACCCCAAAGTTTAGGGCTGCTCTGTTGACAAGAACCCCCACTTCATTACACCTGAAATATCCTAGGAAAGAGAAAAATGGATAAAGAATTTGTGGTCCTCATGTACAAAGGAATATCACTCAGCCATGAAATCAACGTCATAAGGCTAGTAGCAGCACGATGAGTGGATTTAGGTACGACGATTCTAAGTGAAATAAGTCACACAGAAAAAGACACTTATCATAAGATATCACTTCTAGAGGGAATGTAAAAACCGCTACACTTGAACTGAATTACAAAACAGAACAGAGTCACACGTTTAGGAAACACACTATGGCTGCTGAACGGGAAAGGAGAGGTGGGGTGATGCATAAAACAAGGGTTTCAATTTAGCTCAGATACCGTTCCATAAACCCAATATGTAAGAGACAAGACCTATTCCTTTTTCAGTGAACTGGACTCAACACCCCCTATTCACCGCACAAGAATATATCTGACTAGTAAGAATCTTCAAACCTATGTATTGATATCTCTCTGTAAGTGAGTCAAGGGGGTGTAAAGCGACATAAACACAGCCGTGAAAAGCAGCTAAACCCCATTATAAAAATAAATTACTTTTCAAAACCCGTGAAACAAAGACAGTGAAAGAGAGAGAAATTCTTACAAAATTCGTTCAGGGGATGTGATGCAAACTCGATTGACCATATCTAGACCCACAGCTGATTGAGACATAAGGGTGGACACTCTTGGGGCTGAGAGGTTCGGTGAGGTTGGGTGAGCCAACGCAGACCCTTTCAAGTAATACTGCATGGTACCCATCCCATGGGTCCCAAATCTCCAGGTTCAAGGGCATCTTCCTACGTCGAAAACAGGCATGAGAAACCCAGAAGATGGTACACCGTGTGATCGGGAAAGGTTTCTAAAACGCACCTCTTTTCTCATCTCCTTTGCTCGGGTTCGCCATTCCAGCTGATTTACTAGCCATCTCCCTCCTTGGAGAATCAGCACCTTTAACCTCCTGTTCCGTACAGGTTGCAATTTGTCCTGAGGATGAACGGGAAGAGGGGGAACCAATGAGAGACTAGCTCTAGGTGTTGGGACAGGCACAGGTCACTCTATTTTCCCATCAGGAAGAAGAATTAAGCACAAGCTCAGCCTGCCCCCCAGAACCAGAAGAGGGCCTGAAGCAATCCTGCGCTTTTGCGGCCAGGTCCCAAAAAAGCGAGTTGAAAAATGGAGCTCAGGGGCACTGCAATTCACAAACCTGCAGAGTTTTAAATGATACCTCTCGTCCACAAATATATTAAGGGAAGGCAACGAAGAGGCTTTGAAAGCAAGGCAGAATTGCAGGAAACAGATTTCAGGAGGTAGATTCGAATCGCCTTGAAAGCACATGAAAAGCGGCAAAACGTGGACAATGATGCCCTTGGCCAAAAAGGGCGTATGCCTTTTTTTCCTGAATATATTCAGGAAAAAACGCATACGCCCTTTTTGGCCAACCAAGCAACCTGGAAAGGCCAATCAGCGCTCCAAAGAAGTCTCGCTTCCCAGCGGGCAAAAGGGCCATGCGGAAAAAAGTGTCCAAACCAGAAATGCAGGACCGGCCATGGAGAAATGGGAGCCTTGCTACGCTGATGGGCGGGATGTAAATTGCCAACAGCCACTCTGGAGAAGTGTACGGTGTGTTCTGAAACATCTAAAAAACACAGCTTGGAGAGCATAGGGCACTTCCACTCATGGGCGTATAAATTGGGAAAACTAAAAATCAGCAAGACACAGGCACCCCAAAGTTTAGGGCTGCTCTGTGGACAAGAACCCCCACTTCATTACACCTTAAATATCCTAGGAAAGAGAAAAATGGATAAAGAAGGTGGGGTCCTCATGTACAATGGAATATCACTCAGCCATGAAATCAACGTCATAAGGCTAGTAGCAGCACGATGAGTGGATTTAGGTACGACGATTCTAAGTGAAATAAGTCACACAGAAAAAGACACTTATCCTAAGATATCACTTCTAGAGGGAATGTAAAAACCGCTACACTTGAACTGAATTACAAAACAGAACAGAGTCACACGTTTAGGAAACACACTATGGCTGCTGAACGGGCAAGGTGAGGTGGGGTGATGCATAAAACAAGGGTTTCAAATTAGCTCAGATACCGTTCCATAAACCCAATATGTAAGAGACAAGACCTATTCCTTTTTCAGTGAACTGGACTCAACACCCCCAATTCACCGCACAAGAATATATCTGACTAGTAAGAATCTTCAAACCTATGTATTGATATCTCTCTGTAAGTGAGTCAAGGGGGTGTAAAGCGGCATAAACACAGCCGTGAAAAGCAGCTAAACCCCATTATAAAAATAAATTACTTTTCAAAACCCGTGAAACAAAGACAGTGAAAGAGAGAGAAATTCTTACAAAATTCGTTCAGGGGCTGTGATGCAACCTGGATTGACCATATCTAGACCCACAGCTGATTGAGACATAAGGGTGGACACTCTTGGGGCTGAGAGGTTCGGTGAGGTTGGGTGAGCCAATGCAGACCCTTTCAAGTAATACTGCATGGTACCCATCCCATGGGTCCCAAATCTCCAGGTTCAAGGGCATCTTCCTACGTCGAAAACAGGCATGAGAAACCCAGAAGATGGTACACCGTGTGATCGGGAAAGGTTTCTAAAACGCACCTCATTTCTCATCTCCTTTGCTCGGGTTCGCCATTCCAGCCGATTTACTAGCCATCTCCCTCCTTGGAGAATCAGCACCTTTAACCTCCTGTTCCGTACAGGTTGCAATTTGTCCTGAGGATGAACGGGAAGAGGGGGAACCAATGAGAGACTAGCTCTAGGTGTTGGGACAGGCACAGGTCACTATATTTTCCCATCAGGAAGAAGAATTAAGCACAAGCTCAGCCTGCCCCCCAGAACCAGAAGAGGGCCTGAAGCAATCCTGCGCTTTTGCGGCCAGCTCCCAAAAAAGCGAGATGAAAAATGGAGCTCAGGGGCACTGCAATTCACAAACCTGCAGAGTTTTAAATGATACCTCTCGTCCACAAATATATTAAGGGAAGGCAACGAAGAGGCTTTGAAAGCAAGGCAGAATTGCAGGAAACAGATTTCAGGAGGTAGATTCGAATCGCCTTGAAAGCACATGAAAAGCGGCAAAACGTGGACAATGATGCCCTTGGCCAAAAAGGGCGTATGCCTTTTTTTCCTGAATATATTCAGGAAAAAACGCATACGCCCTTTTTGGCCAACCAAGCAACCTGGAAAGGCCAATCAGCGCTCCAAAGAAGTCTCGCTTCCCAGCGGGCAAAAGGGCCATGCGGAAAAAAGTGTCCAAACCAGAAATGCAGGACCGGCCATGGAGAAATGGGAGCCTTGCTACGCTGATGGGCGGGATGTAAATTGCCAACAGCCACTCTGGAGAAGTGTACGGTGTGTTCTGAAACATCTAAAAAACACAGCTTGGAGAGCATAGGGCACTTCCACTCATGGGCGTATAAATTGGGAAAACTAAAAATCAGCAAGACACAGGCACCCCAAAGTTTAGGGCTGCTCTGTGGACAAGAACCCCCACTTCATTACACCTTAAATATCCTAGGAAAGAGAAAAATGGATAAAGAAGTTGGGGTCCTCATGTACAATGGAATATCACTCAGCCATGAAATCAACGTCATAAGGCTAGTAGCAGCACGATGAGTGGATTTAGGTACGACGATTCTAAGTGAAATAAGTCACACAGAAAAAGACACTTATCCTAAGATATCACTTCTAGAGGGAATGTAAAAACCGCTACACTTGAACTGAATTACAAAACAGAACAGAGTCACACGTTTAGGAAACACACTATGGCTGCTGAACGGGCAAGGTGAGGTGGGGTGATGCATAAAACAAGGGTTTCAAATTAGCTCAGATACCGTTCCATAAACCCAATATGTAAGAGACAAGACCTATTCCTTTTTCAGTGAACTGGACTCAACACCCCCTATTCACCGCACAAGAATATATCTGACTAGTAAGAATCTTCAAACCTATGTATTGATATCTCTCTGTAAGTGAGTCAAGGGGGTGTAAAGCGGCATAAACACAGCCGTGAAAAGCAGCTAAACCCCATTATAAAAATAAATTACTTTTCAAAACCCGTGAAACAAAGACAGTGAAAGAGAGAGAAATTCTTACAAAATTCGTTCAGGGGCTGTGATGCAACCTGGATTGACCATATCTAGACCCACAGCTGATTGAGACATAAGGGTGGACACTCTTGGGGCTGAGAGGTTCGGTGAGGTTGGGTGAGCCAACGCAGACCCTTTCAAGTAATACTGCATGGTACCCATCCCATGGGTCCCAAATCTCCAGGTTCAAGGGCATCTTCCTACGTCGAAAACAGGCATGAGAAACCCAGAAGATGGTACACCGTGTGATCGGGAAAGGTTTCTAAAACGCACCTCATTTCTCATCTCCTTTGCTCGGGTTCGCCATTCCAGCCGATTTACTAGCCATCTCCCTCCTTGGAGAATCAGCACCTTTAACCTCCTGTTCCCTACAGGTTGCAATTTGTCCTGAGGATGAACGGGAAGAGGGGGAACCAATGAGAGACTAGCTCCAGGGGTTGGGACAGGCACAGGTCACTCTATTTTCCCATCAGGAAGAAGAATTAAGCACAAGCTCAGCCTGCCCCCCAGAACCAGAAGAGGGCCTGAAGCAATCCTGCGCTTTTGCGGCCAGCTCCCAAAAAAGCGAGTTGAAAAATGGAGCTCAGGGGCACTGCAATTCACAAACCTGCAGAGTTTTAAATGATACCTCTCGTCCACAAATATATTAAGGGAAGGCAACGAAGAGGCTTTGAAAGCAAGGCAGAATTGCAGGAAACAGATTTCAGGAGGTAGATTCGAATCGCCTTGAAAGCACATGAAAAGCGGCAAAACGTGGACAATGATGCCCTTGGCCAAAAAGGGCGTATGCGTTTTTTCCTGAATATATTCAGGAAAAAACGCATACGCCCTTTTTGGCCAACCAAGCAACCTGGAAAGGCCAATCAGCGCTCCAAAGAAGTCTCGCTTCCCAGCGGGCAAAAGGGCCATGCGGAAAAAAGTGTCCAAACCAGAAATGCAGGACCGGCCATGGAGAAATGGGAGCCTTGCTACGCTGATGGGCGGGATGTAAATTGCCAACAGCCACTCTGGAGAAGTGTACGGTGTGTTCTGAAACATCTAAAAAACACAGCTTGGAGAGCATAGGACACTTCCACTCATGGGCGTATAAATTGGGAAAACTAAAAATCAGCAAGACACAGGCACCCCAAAGTTTAGGGCTGCTCTGTTGACAAGAACCCCCACTTCATTACACCTTAAATATCCTAGGAAAGAGAAAAATGGATAAAGAAGTTGGGGTCCTCATGTACAATGGAATATCACTCAGCCATGAAATCAACGTCATAAGGCTAGTAGCAGCACGATGAGTGGATTTAGGTACGACGATTCTAAGTGAAATAAGTCACACAGAAAAAGACACTTATCATAAGATATCACTTCTAGAGGGAATGTAAAAACCGCTACACTTGAACTGAATTACAAAACAGAACAGAGTCACACGTTTAGAAAACACACTATGGCTGCTGAACGGGCAAGGTGAGGTGGGGTGATGCATAAAACAAGGGTTTCAAATTAGCTCAGATACCGTTCCATAAACCCAATATGTAAGAGACAAGACCTATTCCTTTTTCAGTGAACTGGACTCAACACCCCCTATTCACCGCACAAGAATATATCTGACTAGGAAGAATCTTCAAACCTATGTATTGATATCTCTCTGTAAGTGAGTCAAGGGGGTGTAAAGCGGCATAAACACAGCCGTGAAAAGCAGCTAAACCCCATTATAAAAATAAATTACTTTTCAAAACCCGTGAAACAAAGACAGTGAAAGAGAGAGAAATTCTTACAAAATTCGTTCAGGGGCTGTGATGCAACCTGGATTGACCATATCTAGACCCACAGCTGATTGAGACATAAGGGTGGACACTCTTGGGGCTGAGAGGTTCGGTGAGGTTGGGTGAGCCAACGAAGACCCTTTCAAGTAATACTGCATGGTACCCATCCCATGGGTCACAAATCTCCAGGTTCAAGGGCATCTTCCTACGTCGAAAACAGGCATGAGAAACCCAGAAGATGGTACACCGTGTGATCGGGAAAGGTTTCTAAAACGCACCTCATTTCTCATCTCCTTTGCTCGGGTTCGCCATTCCAGCCGATTTACTAGCCATCTCCCTCCTTGGAGAATCAGCACCTTTACCCTCCTGTTCCATACAGGTTGCAATTTGTCCTGAGGATGAACGGGAAGAGGGGGAACCAATGAGAGACTAGCTCTAGGTGTTGGGACAGGCACAGGTCACTCTATTTTCCCATCAGGAAGAAGAATTAAGCACAAGCTCAGCCTGCCCCCCAGAACCAGAAGAGGGCCTGAAGCAATCCTGCGCTTTTGCGGCCAGCTCCCAAAAAAGCGAGTTGAAAAATGGAGCTCAGGGGCACTGCTATTCACAAACCTGCAGAGTTTTAAATGATACCTCTCGTCCACAAATATATTAAGGGAAGGCAACGAAGAGGCTTTGAAAGCAAGGCAGAATTGCAGGAAACAGATTTCAGGAGGTAGATTCGAATCGCCTTGAAAGCACATGAAAAGCGGCAAAACGTGGACAATGATGCCCTTGGCCAAAAAGGGCGTATGCGTTTATTCCTGAATATATTCAGGAAAAAACGCATACGCCCTTTTTGGCCAACCAAGCAACCTGGAAAGGCCAATCAGCGCTCCAAAGAAGTCTCGCTTCCCAGCGGGCAAAAGGGCCATGCGGAAAAAAGTGTCCAAACCAGAAATGCAGGACCGGCCATGGAGAAATGGGAGCCTTGCTACGCTGATGGGTGGGATGTAAATTGCCAACAGCCACTCTGGAGAAGTGTACGGTGTGTTCTGAAACATCTAAAAAACACAGCTTGGAGAGCATAGGGCACTTCCACTCATGGGCGTATAAATTGGGAAAACTAAAAATCAGCAAGACACAGGCACCCCAAAGTTTAGGGCTGCTCTGTTGACAAGAACCCCCACTTCATTACACCTTAAATATCCTAGGAAAGAGAAAAATGGATAAAGAAGTTGTGGTCCTCCTGTACAATGGAATATCACTCAGCCATGAAATCAACGTCATAAGGCTAGTAGCAGCATGATGAGTGGATTTAGGTACCACGATTCTAAGTGAAATAAGTCACACAGAAAAAGACACTTATCATAAGATATCACTTCTAGAGGGAATGTAAAAACCGCTACACTTGAACTGAATTACAAAACAGAACAGAGTCACACGTTTAGAAAACACACTATGGCTGAGGAACGGGAAAGGTGAGGTGGGGTGATGCATAAAACAAGGGTTTCAAATTAGCTCAGATACCGTTCCATAAACCCAATATGTAAGAGACAAGACCTATTCCTTTTTCAGTGAACTGGACTCAACACCCCCTACTCAGCGCACAAGAATATATCTGACTAGTAAGAATCTTCAAACCTATGTATTGATATCTCTCTGTAAGTGAGTCAAGGGGGTGTAAAGCGGCATAAACACAGCCGTGAAAAGCAGCTAAACCCCATTATAAAAATAAATTACTTTTCAAAACCCGTGAAACAAAGACAGTGAAAGAGAGAGAAATTCTTACAAAATTCGTTCAGGGGCTGTGATGCAACCTGGATTGACCATATCTAAACCCACAGGTGATTGAGACATAAGGGTGGACACTCTTGGGGCTGAGAGTTTCGGTGAGTTTGGGTGAGCCAACGCAGACCCTTTCAAGTAATACTGCATGGTACCCATCCCATGGGTCCCAAATCTCCAGGTTCAAGGGCATCTTCCTACGTCGAAAACAGGCATGAGAAACCCAGAATATGGTACACCGTGTGATCGGGAAAGGTTTCTAAAACGCACCTCATTTCTCATCTCTTTTGTTCGGGTTTGCCATTCCAGCCGATTTACTAGCCATCTCCCTCCTTGGAGAATCAGCACCTTTAACCTCCTGTTCCGTACAGGTTGCAATTTGTCCTGAGGATGAACGGGAAGAGGGGGAACCAATGAGAGACTAGCTCTAGGTGTTGGGACAGGCACAGGTCACTCTATTTTCCCATCAGGAAGAAGAATTAAGCACAAGCTCAGCCTGCCCCCCAGAACCAGAAGAGGGCCTGAAGCAATCCTGCGCTTTTGCGGCCAGCTCCCAAAAAAGCGAGTTGAAAAATGGAGCTCAGGGGCACTGCAATTCACAAACCTGCAGAGTTTTAAATGATACCTCTCGTCCACAAATATATTAAGGGAAGGCAACGAAGAGGCTTTGAAAGCAAGGCAGAATTGCAAGAAACAGATTTCAGGAGGTAGATTCGAATCGCCTTGAAAGCACATGAAAAGCGGCAAAACGTGGACAATGATGCCCTTGGCCAAAAAGGGCGTATGCGTTTTTTCCTGAATATATTCAGGAAAAAACGCATACGCCCTTTTTGGCCAACCAAGCAACCTGGAAAGGCCAATCAGCGCTCCAAAGAAGTCTCGCTTCCCAGCGGGCAAAAGGGCCATGCGGAAAAAAGTGTCCAAACCAGAAATGCAGGACCGGCCATGGAGAAATGGGAGCCTTGCTACGCTGATGGGTGGGATGTAAATTGCCAACAGCCACTCTGGAGAAGTGTACGGTGTGTTCTGAAACATCTAAAAAACACAGCTTGGAGAGCATAGGGCACTTCCACTCATGGGCGTATAAATTGGGAAAACTAAAAATCAGCAAGACACAGGCACCCCAAAGTTTAGGGCTGCTCTGTTGACAAGAACCCCCACTTCATTACACCTTAAATATCCTAGGAAAGAGAAAAATGGATAAAGAAGTTGTGGTCCTCCTGTACAATGGAATATCACTCAGCCATGAAATCAACGTCATAAGGCTAGTAGCAGCACGATGAGTGGATTTAGGTACCACGATTCTAAGTGAAATAAGTCACACAGAAAAAGACACTTATCATAAGATATCACTTCTAGAGGGAATGTAAAAACCGCTACACTTGAACTGAATTACAAAACAGAACAGAGTCACACGTTTAGAAAACACACTATGGCTGAGGAACGGGAAAGGTGAGGTGGGGTGATGCATAAAACAAGGGTTTCAAATTAGCTCAGATACCGTTCCATAAACCCAATATGTAAGAGACAAGACCTATTCCTTTTTCAGTGAACTGGACTCAACACCCCCTACTCAGCGCACAAGAATATATCTGACTAGTAAGAATCTTCAAACCTATGTATTGATATCTCTCTGTAAGTGAGTCAAGGGGGTGTAAAGCGGCATAAACACAGCCGTGAAAAGCAGCTAAACCCCATTATAAAAATAAATTACTTTTCAAAACCCGTGAAACAAAGACAGTGAAAGAGAGAGAAATTCTTACAAAATTCGTTCAGGGGCTGTGATGCAACCTGGATTGACCATATCTAAACCCACAGGTGATTGAGACATAAGGGTGGACACTCTTGGGGCTGAGAGTTTCGGTGAGTTTGGGTGAGCCAACGCAGACCCTTTCAAGTAATACTGCATGGTACCCATCCCATGGGTCCCAAATCTCCAGGTTCAAGGGCATCTTCCTACGTCGAAAACAGGCATGAGAAACCCAGAATATGGTACACCGTGTGATCGGGAAAGGTTTCTAAAACGCACCTCATTTCTCATCTCTTTTGTTCGGGTTTGCCATTCCAGCCGATTTACTAGCCATCTCCCTCCTTGGAGAATCAGCACCTTTAACCTCCTGTTCCGTACAGGTTGCAATTTGTCCTGAGGATGAACGGGAAGAGGGGGAACCAATGAGAGACTAGCTCTAGGTGTTGGGACAGGCACAGGTCACTCTATTTTCCCATCAGGAAGAAGAATTAAGCACAAGCTCAGCCTGCCCCCCAGAACCAGAAGAGGGCCTGAAGCAATCCTGCGCTTTTGCGGCCAGCTCCCAAAAAAGCGAGTTGAAAAATGGAGCTCAGGGGCACTGCAATTCACAAACCTGCAGAGTTTTAAATGATACCTCTCGTCCACAAATATATTAAGGGAAGGCAACGAAGAGGCTTTGAAAGCAAGGCAGAATTGCAAGAAACAGATTTCAGGAGGTAGATTCGAATCGCCTTGAAAGCACATGAAAAGCGGCAAAACGTGGACAATGATGCCCTTGGCCAAAAAGGGCGTATGCGTTTTTTCCTGAATATATTCAGGAAAAAACGCATACGCCCTTTTTGGCCAACCAAGCAACCTGGAAAGGCCAATCAGCGCTCCAAAGAAGTCTCGCTTCCCAGCGGGCAAAAGGGCCATGCGGAAAAAAGTGTCCAAACCAGAAATGCAGGACCGGCCATGGAGAAATGGGAGCCTTGCTACGCTGATGGGTGGGATGTAAATTGCCAACAGCCACTCTGGAGAAGTGTACGGTGTGTTCTGAAACATCTAAAAAACACAGCTTGGAGAGCATAGGGCACTTCCACTCATGGGCGTATAAATTGGGAAAACTAAAAATCAGCAAGACACAGGCACCCCAAAGTTTAGGGCTGCTCTGTTGACAAGAACCCCCACTTCATTACACCTTAAATATCCTAGGAAAGAGAAAAATGGATAAAGAAGTTGTGGTCCTCCTGTACAATGGAATATCACTCAGCCATGAAATCAACGTCATAAGGCTAGTAGCAGCACGATGAGTGGATTTAGGTACCACGATTCTAAGTGAAATAAGTCACACAGAAAAAGACACTTATCATAAGATATCACTTCTAGAGGGAATGTAAAAACCGCTACACTTGAACTGAATTACAAAACAGAACAGAGTCACACGTTTAGAAAACACACTATGGCTGAGGAACGGGAAAGGTGAGGTGGGGTGATGCATAAAACAAGGGTTTCAAATTAGCTCAGATACCGTTCCATAAACCCAATATGTAAGAGACAAGACCTATTCCTTTTTCAGTGAACTGGACTCAACACCCCCTACTCAGCGCACAAGAATATATCTGACTAGTAAGAATCTTCAAACCTATGTATTGATATCTCTCTGTAAGTGAGTCAAGGGGGTGTAAAGCGGCATAAACACAGCCGTGAAAAGCAGCTAAACCCCATTATAAAAATAAATTACTTTTCAAAACCCGTGAAACAAAGACAGTGAAAGAGAGAGAAATTCTTACAAAATTCGTTCAGGGGCTGTGATGCAACCTGGATTGACCATATCTAAACCCACAGGTGATTGAGACATAAGGGTGGACACTCTTGGGGCTGAGAGTTTCGGTGAGTTTGGGTGAGCCAACGCAGACCCTTTCAAGTAATACTGCATGGTACCCATCCCATGGGTCCCAAATCTCCAGGTTCAAGGGCATCTTCCTACGTCGAAAACAGGCATGAGAAACCCAGAATATGGTACACCGTGTGATCGGGAAAGGTTTCTAAAACGCACCTCATTTCTCATCTCTTTTGTTCGGGTTTGCCATTCCAGCCGATTTACTAGCCATCTCCCTCCTTGGAGAATCAGCACCTTTAACCTCCTGTTCCGTACAGGTTGCAATTTGTCCTGAGGATGAACGGGAAGAGGGGGAACCAATGAGAGACTAGCTCTAGGTGTTGGGACAGGCACAGGTCACTCTATTTTCCCATCAGGAAGAAGAATTAAGCACAAGCTCAGCCTGCCCTCCAGAACCAGAAGAGGGCCTGAAGCAATCCTGCGCTTTTGCGGCCAGCTCCCAAAAAAGCGAGTTGAAAAATGGAGCTCAGGGGCACTGCAATTCACAAACCTGCAGAGTTTTAAATGATACCTCTCGTCCACAAATATATTAAGGGAAGGCAACGAAGAGGCTTTGAAAGCAAGGCAGAATTGCAAGAAACAGATTTCAGGAGGTAGATTCGAATCGCCTTGAAAGCACATGAAAAGCGGCAAAACGTGGACAATGATGCCCTTGGCCAAAAAGGGCGTATGCGTTTTTTCCTGAATATATTCAGGAAAAAACGCATACGCCCTTTTTGGCCAACCAAGCAACCTGGAAAGGCCAATCAGCGCTCCAAAGAAGTCTCGCTTCCCAGCGGGCAAAAGGGCCATGCGGAAAAAAGTGTCCAAACCAGAAATGCAGGACCGGCCATGGAGAAATGGGAGCCTTGCTACGCTGATGGGTGGGATGTAAATTGCCAACAGCCACTCTGGAGAAGTGTACGGTGTGTTCTGAAACATCTAAAAAACACAGCTTGGAGAGCATAGGGCACTTCCACTCATGGGCGTATAAATTGGGAAAACTAAAAATCAGCAAGACACAGGCACCCCAAAGTTTAGGGCTGCTCTGTTGACAAGAACCCCCACTTCATTACACCTGAAATATCCTAGGACAGAGAAAAATGGATAAAGAATTTGTGGTCCTCATGTACAAAGGAATATCACTCAGCCATGAAATCAACGTCATAAGGCTAGTAGCAGCACGATGAGTGGATTTAGGTACGACGATTCTAAGTGAAATAAGTCACACAGAAAAAGACACTTATCATAAGATATCACTTCTAGAGGGAATGTAAAAACCGCTACACTTGAACTGAATTACAAAACAGAACAGAGTCACACGTTTAGGAAACACACTATGGCTGCTGAACGGGAAAGGAGAGGTGGGGTGATGCATAAAACAAGGGTTTCAATTTAGCTCAGATACCGTTCCATAAACCCAATATGTAAGAGACAAGACCTATTCCTTTTTCAGTGAACTGGTCTCAACACCCCCTATTCAGCGCACAAGAATATATCTGACTAGTAAGAATCTTCAAACCTATGTATTGATATCTCTCTGTAAGTGAGTCAAGGGGGTGTAAAGCGGCATAAACACAGCCGTGAAAAGCAGCTAAACCCCATTATAAAAATAAATTACTTTTCAAAACCCGTGAAACAAAGACAGTGAAAGAGAGAGAAATTCTTACAAAATTCGTTCAGGGGCTGTGATGCAACCTGGATTGACCATATCTAGACCCACAGGTGATTGAGACATAAGGGTGGACACTCTTGGGGCTGAGAGGTTCGGTGAGGTTGGGTGAGCCAACGCAGACCCTTTCAAGTAATACTGCATGCTACCCATCCCATGGGTCCCAAATCTCCAGGTTCAAGGGCATCTTCCTACGTCGAAAACAGGCATGAGAAACCCAGAAGATGGTACACCGTGTGATCGGGAAAGGTTTCTAAAACGCACCTCATTTCTCATCTCTTTTGCTCGGGTTTGCCATTCCAGCCGATTTACTAGCCATCTCCCTCCTTGGAGAATCAGCACCTTTAACCTCCTGTTCCGTACAGGTTGCAATTTGTCCTGAGGATGAACGGGAAGAGGGGGAACCAATGAGGGACTAGCTCTAGGTGTTGGGACAGGCACAGGTCACTCTATTTTCCCATCAGGAAGAAGAATTAAGCACAAGCTCAGCCTGCCCCCCAAAACCAGAAGAGGGCCTGAAGCAATCCTGCGCTTTTGCGGCCAGCTCCCAAAAAAGCGAGTTGAAAAATGGAGCTCAGCGGCACTGCAATTCACAAACCTGCAGAGTTTTAAATGATACCTCTCGTCCACAAATATATTAAGGGAAGGCAACGAAGAGGCTTTGAAAGCAAGGCAGAATTGCAGGCAACAGATTTCAGGAGGTAGATTCGAATCGCCTTGAAAGCACATGAAAAGCGGCAAAACGTGGACAATGATGCCCTTGGCCAAAAAGGGCGTATGCGTTTTTTCCTGAATATATTCAGGAAAAAACGCATACGCCCTTTTTGGCCAACCAAGCAACCTGGAAAGGCCAATCAGCGCTCCAAAGAAGTCTCGCTTCCCAGCGGGCAAAAGGGCCATGCGGAAAAAAGTGTCCAAACCAGAAATGCAGGACCGGCCATGGAGAAATGGGAGCCTTGCTACGCTGATGGGTGGGATGTAAATTGCCAACAGCCACTCTGGAGAAGTGTACGGTGTGTTCTGAAACATCTAAAAAACACAGCTTGGAGAGCATAGGGCACTTCCACTCATGGGCGTATAAATTGGGAAAACTAAAAATCAGCAAGACACAGGCACCCCAAAGTTTAGGGCTGCTCTGTTGACAAGAACCCCCACTTCATTACACCTGAAATATCCTAGGACAGAGAAAAATGGATAAAGAATTTGTGGTCCTCATGTACAAAGGAAAATCACTCAGCCATGAAATCAACGTCATAAGGCTAGTAGCAGCACGATGAGTGGATTTAGGTACGACGATTCTAAGTGAAATAAGTCACACAGAAAAAGACACTTATCATAAGATATCACTTCTAGAGGGAATGTAAAAACCGCTACACTTGAACTGAATTACAAAACAGAACAGAGTCACACGTTTAGGAAACACACTATGGCTGCTGAACGGGAAAGGAGAGGTGGGGTGATGCATAAAACAAGGGTTTCAATTTAGCTCAGATACCGTTCCATAAACCCAATATGTAAGAGACAAGACCTATTTCTTTTTCAGTGAACTGGACTCAACACCCCCTATTCAGCGCACAAGAATATATCTGACTAGTAAGAATCTTCAAACCTATGTATTGATATCTCTCTGTAAGTGAGTCAAGGGGGTGTAAAGCGGCATAAACACAGCCGTGAAAAGCAGCTAAACCCCATTATAAAAATAAATTACTTTTCAAAACCCGTGAAACAAAGACAGTGAAAGAGAGAGAAATTCTTACAAAATTCGTTCAGGGGCTGTGATGCAACCTGGATTGACCATATCTAGACCCACAACTGATTGAGACATAAGGGTGGACATTCTTGGGGCTGAGAGGTTCGGTGAGGTTGGGTGAGCCAACGCAGACCCTTTCAAGTAATACTGCATGGTACCCATCCCATGGGTCCCAAATCTCCAGGTTCAAGGGCATCTTCCTACGTCGAAAACAGGCATGAGAAACCCAGAATATGGTACACCGTGTGATCGGGAAAGGTTTCTAAAACGCACCTCTTTTCTCATCTCCTTTGCTCGGGTTCGCCATTCCAGCCGATTTACTAGCCATCTCCCTCCTTGGAGAATCAGCACCTTTAACCTCCTGTTCCGTACAGGTTGCAATTTGTCCTGAGGATGAACGGGAAGAGGGGGAACCAATGAGAGACTAGCTCTAGGTGTTGGGACAGGCACAGGTCACTCAATTTTCCCATCAGGAAGAAGAATTAAGCACAAGCTCAGCCTGCCCCCCAGAACCAGAAGAGGGCCTGAAGCAATCCTGCGCTTTTGCGGCCAGCTCCCAAAAAAGCGAGTTGAAAAATGGAGCTCAGGGGCACTGCAATTCACAAACCTGCAGAGTTTTAAATGATACCTCTCGTCCACAAATATATTAAGGGAAGGCAACGAAGAGGCTTTGAAAGCAAGGCAGAATTGCAGGAAACAGATTTCAGGAGGTAGATTCGAATCGCCTTGAAAGCACATGAAAAGCGGCAAAACGTGGACAATGATGCCCTTGGCCAAAAAGGGCGTATGCCTTTTTTTCCTGAATATATTCAGGAAAAAACGCATACGCCCTTTTTGGCCAACCAAGCAACCTGGAAAGGCCAATCAGCGCTCCAAAGAAGTCTCGCTTCCCAGCGGGCAAAAGGGCCATGCGGAAAAAAGTGTCCAAACCAGAAATGCAGGACCGGCCATGGAGAAATGGGAGCCTTGCTACGCTGATGGGCGGGATGTAAATTGCCAACAGCCACTCTGGAGAAGTGTACGGTGTGTTCTGAAACATCTAAAAAACACAGCTTGGAGAGCATAGGGCACTTCCACTCATGGGCGTATAAATTGGGAAAACTAAAAATCAGCAAGACACAGGCACCCCAAAGTTTAGGGCTGCTCTGTTGACAAGAACCCCCACTTCATTACACCTTAAATATCCTAGGAAAGAGAAAAATGGATAAAGAAGTTGGAGTCCTCATGTACAATGGAATATCACTCAGCCATGAAATCAACGTCATAAGGCTAGTAGCAGCACGATGAGTGGATTTAGGTACGACGATTCTAAGTGAAATAAGTCACACAGAAAAAGACACTTATCCTAAGATATCACTTCTAGAGGGAATGTAAAAACCGCTACACTTGAACTGAATTACAAAACAGAACAGAGTCACACGTTTAGGAAACACACTATGGCTGCTGAACGGGCAAGGTGAGGTGGGGTGATGCATAAAACAAGGGTTTCAAATTAGCTCAGATACCGTTCCATAAACCCAATATGTAAGAGACAAGACCTATTCCTTTTTCAGTGAACTGGACTCAACACCCCCAATTCACCGCACAAGAATATATCTGACTAGTAAGAATCTTCAAACCTATGTATTGATATCTCTCTGTAAGTGAGTCAAGGGGGTGTAAAGCGGCATAAACACAGCCGTGAAAAGCAGCTAAACCCCATTATAAAAATAAATTACTTTTCAAAACCCGTGAAACAAAGACAGTGAAAGAGAGAGAAATTCTTACAAAATTCGTTCAGGGGCTGTGATGCAACCTGGATTGACCATATCTAGACCCACAGCTGATTGAGACATAAGGGTGGACACTCTTGGGGCTGAGAGGTTCGGTGAGGTTGGGTGAGCCAACGCAGACCCTTTCAAGTAATACTGCATGGTACCCATCCCATGGGTCCCAAATCTCCAGGTTCAAGGGCATTTTCCTACGTCGAAAACAATCATGAGAAACCCAGAAGATGGTACACTGTGTGATCGGGAAAGGTTTCTAAAACACACCTCATTTCTCATCTCCTTTGCTCTTGTTCGCCATTCCAGCCGATTTACTAGCCATCAACCTCCTTGGAGAATCAGCACCTTTAACCACCTGTTCCGTACATGTTGCAATTTGTCCTGAGGATGAACGGGAAGAGGGGGAACCAATGAGAGACTAGCTCTAGGTGTTGGGACAGGCACAGGTCACTCTATTTTCCCATCAGGAAGAAGAATTAAGCACAAGCTCAGCCTGCCCCCCAGAACCAGAAGAGTGCCTGAAGCAATCCTGCGTTTTGCGGCCAGCTCCCAAAAAAGCGAGTTGAAAAATGGAGCTCAGGGGCACTGCAATTCACAAACCTGCAGAGTTTTAAATGATACCTCTCGTCCACAAATATATTAAGGGAAGGCAATGAAGAGGCTTTGAAAGCAAGGCAGAATTGCAGGAAACAGATTTCAGGAGGTAGATTCGAATCGCCTTGAAAGCACATGAAAAGCGGCAAAACGTGGACAATGATGCCCTTGGCCAAAAAGGGCGTATGCGTCTTTTCCTGAATATATTCAGGAAAAAACGCATACGCCCTTTTTGGCCAACCAAGCAACCTGGAAAGGCCAATCAGCGCTCCAAAGAAGTCTCGCTTCCCAGCGGGCAAAAGGGCCATGCGGAAAAAAGTGTCCAAACCAGAAATGCAGGACCGGCCATGGAGAAATGGGAGCCTTGCTACGCTGATGGGTGGGATGTAAATTGCCATCAGCCACTCTGGAGAAGTGTACGGTGTGTTCTGAAACATCTAAAAAACACAGCTTGGAGAGCATAGGGCACTTCCACTCATGGGCGTATAAATTGGGAAAACTAAAAATCAGCAAGACACAGGCACCCCAAAGTTTAGGGCTGCTCTGTTGACAAGAACCCCCACTTCATTACACCTTAAATATCCTAGGAAAGAGAAAAATGGATAAAGAAGTTGGGGTCCTCATGTACAATGGAATATCACTCAGCCATGAAATCAACGTCATAAGGCTAGTAGCAGCACGATGAGTGGATTTAGGTACGACGATTCTAAGTGAAATAAGTCACACAGAAAAAGACACTTATCATAAGATATCACTTCTAGAGGGAATGTAAAAACCGCTACACTTGAACTGAATTACAAAACAGAACAGAGTCACACGTTTAGGAAACACACTATGGCTGCTGAACGGGAAAGGTGAGGTGGGGTGATGCCTAAAACAAGGGTTTCAAATTAGCTCAGATACCGTTCCATAAACCCAATATGTAAGAGACAAGACCTATTCCTTTTTCAGTGAACTGGACTCAACACCCCCTATTCACCGCACAAGAATATATCTGACTAGTAAGAATCTTCAAACCTATGTATTGATATCTCTCTGTAAGTGAGTCAAGGGGGTGTAAAGCGGCATAAACACAGCCGTGAAAAGCAGCTAAACCCCATTATAAAAATAAATTACTTTTCAAAACCCGTGAAACAAAGACAATGAAAGAGAGAGAAATTCTTACAAAATTCGTTCAGGGGCTGTGATGCAACCTGGATTGACCATATCTAGACCCACAGCTGATTGAGACATAAGGGTGGACACTCTTGGGGCTGAGAGGTTCGGTGAGGTTGAGTGAGCCAACGCAGACCCTTTCAAGTAATACTGCATGGTACCCATCCCATGGGTCCCAAATCTCCAGGTTCAAGGGCATCTTCCTACGTCGAAAACAGGCATGAGAAACCCAGAAGATGGTACACCGTGTGATCGGGAAAGGTTTCTAAAACGCACCTCATTTCTCATCTCCTTTGCTCGGGTTCGCCATTCCAGCCGATTTACTAGCCATCTCCCTCCTTGGAGAGTCAGCACCTTTACCCTCCTGTTCCGTACAGGTTGCAATTTGTCCTGAGGATGAACGGGAAGAGGGGGAACCAATGAGAGACTAGCTCTAGGTGTTGGGACAGGCACAGGTCACTCTATTTTCCCAGCAGGAAGAAGAATTAAGCACAAGCTCAGCCTGCCCCCCAGAACCAGAAGAGGGCCTGAAGCAATCCTGCGCTTTTGCGGCCAGCTCCCAAAAAAGCGAGTTGAAAAATGGAGCTCAGGGGCACTGCAATTCACAAACCTGCAGAGTTTTAAATGATACCTCTCGTGCACAAATATATTAAGGGAAGGCAACGAAGAGGCTTTGAAAGCAAGGCAGAATTGCAGGAAACAGATTTCAGGAGGTAGATTCGAATCGCCTTGAAAGCACATGAAAAGCGGCAAAACGTGGACAATGATGCCCTTGGCCAAAAAGGGCGTATGCGTTTTTTCCTGAATATATTCAGGAAAAAACGCATACGCCCTTTTTGGCCAACCAAGCAACATGGAAAGGCCAATCAGCGTTCCAAAGAAGTCTCGCTTCCCAGCGGGCAAAAGGGCCATGCGGAAAAAAGTGTCCAAACCAGAAATGCAGGACCGGCCATGGAGAAATGGGAGCCTTGCTACGCTGATGGGTGGGATGTAAATTGCCAACAGCCACTCTGGAGAAGTGTACGGTGTGTTCTGAAACATCTAAAAAACACAGCTTGGAGAGCATAGGGCACTTCCACTCATGGGCGTATAAATTGGGAAAACTAAAAATCAGCAAGACACAGGCACCCCAAAGTTTAGGGCTGCTCTGTTGACAAGAACCCCCACTTCATTACACCTTAAATATCCTAGGAAAGAGAAAAATGGATAAAGAAGTTGGGGTCCTCATGTACAATGGAATATCACTCAGCCATGAAATCAACGTCATAAGGCTAGTAGCAGCACGATGAGTGGAATTAGGTACGACGATTCTAAGTGAAATAAGTCACACAGAAAAAGACACTTATCATAAGATATCACTTCTAGAGGGAATGTAAAAACCGCTACACTTGAACTGAATTACAAAACAGAACAGAGTCACACGTTTAGAAAACACACTATGGCTGCTGAACGGGAAAGGTGAGGTGGGGTGATGCATAAAACAAGGGTTTCAAATTAGCTCCGATACCGTTCCATAAACCCAATATGTAAGAGACAAGACCTATTCCTTTTTCAGTGAACTGGACTCAACACCCCCTATTCACCGCACAAGAATATATCTGACTAGTAAGAATCTTCAAACCTATGTATTGATATCTCTCTGTAAGTGAGTCAAGGGGGTGTAAAGCGGCATAAACACAGCCGTGAAAAGCAGCTAAACCCCATTATAAAAATAAATTACTTTTCAAAACCCGTGAAACAAAGACAGTGAAAGAGAGAGAAATTCTTACAAAATTCGTTCAGGGGCTGTGATGCAACCTGGATTGACCATATCTAGACCCACAGCTGATTGAGACATCAGGGTGGACACTCTTGGGGCTGAGAGGTTCGGTGAGGTTGGGTGAGCCAACGCAGACCCTTTCAAGTAATACTGCATGGTACCCATCCCATGGGTCCCAAATCTCCAGGTTCAAGGGCATCTTCCTACGTCGAAAACAGGCATGAGAAACCCAGAAGATGGTACACCGTGTGATCGGGAAAGGTTTCTAAAACGCCCCTCATTTCTCAACTCCTTTGCTCGGGTTCGCCATTCCAGCCGAATTACTAGCCATCTCCCTCCTTGGAGAATCAGCACCTTTAACCTCCTGTTCCGTACAGGTTGCAATTTGTCCTGAGGATGAACGGGAAGAGGGGGAACCAATGAGAGACTAGCTCTAGGTGTTGGGACAGGCACAGGTCACTCTATTTTCCCATCAGGAAGAAGAATTAAGCACAAGCTCAGCCTGCCCCCCAGAACCAGAAGAGGGCCTGAAGCAATCCTGCGCTTTTGCGGCCAGCTCCCAAAAAAGCGAGTTGAAAAATGGAGCTCAGGGGCACTGCAATTCACAAACCTGCAGAGTTTTAAATGATACCTCTCGTCCACAAATATATTAAGGGAAGGCAACGAAGAGGCTTTGAAAGCAAGGCAGAATTGCAGGAAACAGATTTCAGGAGGTAGATTCGAAGCGCCTTGAAAGCACATGAAAAGCGGCAAAACGTGGACAATGATGCCCTTGGCCAAAAAGTGCGTATGCGTTTTTTCCTGAATATATTCAGGAAAAAACGCATACGCCCTTTTTGGCCAACCAAGCAACATGGAAAGGCCAATCAGCGCTCCAAAGAAGTCTCGCTTCCCAGCGGGCAAAAGGGCCATGCGGAAAAAAGTGTCCAAACCAGAAATGCAGGACCGGCCATGGAGAAATGGGAGCCTTGCTACGCTGATGGGTGGGATGTAAATTGCCAACAGCCACTCTGGAGAAGTGTACGGTGTGTTCTGAAACATCTAAAAAACACAGCTTGGAGAGCATAGGGCACTTCCACTCATGGGCGTATAAATTGGGAAAACTAAAAATCAGCAAGACACAGGCACCCCAAAGTTTAGGGCTGCTCTGTTGACAAGAACCCCCACTTCATTACACCTTAAATATCCTAGGAAAGAGAAAAATGGATAAAGAAGTTGGGGTCCTCATGTACAATGGAATATCACTCAGCCATGAAATCAACGTCATAAGGCTAGTAGCAGCACGATGAGTGGAATTAGGTACGACGATTCTAAGTGAAATAAGTCACACAGAAAAAGACACTTATCATAAGATATCACTTCTAGAGGGAATGTAAAAACCGCTACACTTGAACTGAATTACAAAACAGAACAGAGTCACAAGTTTAGAAAACACACTATGGCTGCTGAACGGGAAAGGTGAGGTGGGGTGATGCATAAAACAAGGGTTTCAAATTAGCTCCGATACCGTTCCATAAACCCAATATGTAAGAGACAAGACCTATTCCTTTTTCAGTGAACTGGACTCAACACCCCCTATTCACCGCACAAGAATATATCTGACTAGTAAGAATCTTCAAACCTATGTATTGATATCTCTCTGTAAGTGAGTCAAGGGGGTGTAAAGCGGCATAAACACAGCCGTGAAAAGCAGCTAAACCCCATTATAAAAATAAATTACTTTTCAAAACCCGTGAAACAAAGACAGTGAAAGAGAGAGAAATTCTTACAAAATTCGTTCAGGGGCTGTGATGCAACCTGGATTGACCATATCTAGACCCACAGCTGATTGAGACATCAGGGTGGACACTCTTGGGGCTGAGAGGTTCGGTGAGGTTGGGTGAGCCAACGCAGACCCTTTCAAGTAATACTGCATGGTACCCATCCCATGGGTCCCAAATCTCCAGGTTCAAGGGCATCTTCCTACGTCGAAAACAGGCATGAGAAACCCAGAAGATGGTACACCGTGTGATCGGGAAAGGTTTCTAAAACGCCCCTCATTTCTCAACTCCTTTGCTCGGGTTCGCCATTCCAGCCGAATTACTAGCCATCTCCCTCCTTGGAGAATCAGCACCTTTAACCTCCTGTTCCGTACAGGTTGCAATTTGTCCTGAGGATGAACGGGAAGAGGGGGAAACAATGAGAGACTAGCTCTAGGTGTTGGGACAGGCACAGGTCACTCTATTTTCCCATCAGGAAGAAGAATTAAGCACAAGCTCAGCCTGCCCCCCAGAACCAGAAGAGGGCCTGAAGCAATCCTGCGCTTTTGCGGCCAGCTCCCAAAAAAGCGAGTTGAAAAATGGAGCTCAGGGGCACTGCAATTCACAAACCTGCAGAGTTTTAAATGATACCTCTCGTCCACAAATATATTAAGGGAAGGCAACGAAGAGGCTTTGAAAGCAAGGCAGAATTGCAGGAAACAGATTTCAGGAGGTAGATTCGAAGCGCCTTGAAAGCACATGAAAAGCGGCAAAACGTGGACAATGATGCCCTTGGCCAAAAAGGGCGTTTGCGTTTTTTCCTGAATATATTCAGGAAAAAACGCATACGCCCTTTTTGGCCAACCAAGCAACCTGGAAAGGCCAATCAGCGCTCCAAAGAAGTCTCGCTTCCCAGCGGGCAAAAGGGCCATGCGGAAAAAAGTGTCCAAACCAGAACTGCACGACCGGCCATGGAGAAATGGGAGCCTTGCTTCGCTAATGGGCAGGATGTAAATTGCCAACAGCCACTCGGGAGAAGTGTACGGTGTGTCCTGAAACATCTTAAAAACACAGCTTGGAGAGAATAGGGCACTTCCACTCATGGGCGTATAAATTGGGAAAACTAAAAATCAGCAAGACAGAGGCACCCCAAAGTTTAGGGCTGCTCTGTTGACAAGAACCCCCACTTCATTACACCTTAAATATCCTAGGAAAGAGAAAAATGGATAAAGAAGTTGGGGTCCTCATGTACAATGGAATATCACTCAGCCATGAAATCCACGTCATAAGGCTAGTAGCAGCACGATGAGTGGATTTAGGTACGACGATTCTAAGTGAAATAAGTCACACAGAAAAAGACACTTATCATAAGATATCACTTCTAGAGGGAATGTAAAAACCGCTACACTTGAACTGAATTACAAAACAGAACAGAGTCACACGTTTAGGAAACACACTACGGCTGCTGAACGGGAAAGTTGAGGTGGGGTGATGCATAAAACAAGGGTTTCAAATTAGCTCCGATACCGTTCCATAAACCCAATATGTAAGAGACAAGACCTATTCCTTTTTCAGTGAACTGGACTCAACACCCCCTATTCAGCGCGCAAGAATATATCTGACTAGTAAGAATCTTCAAACCTATGTATTGATATCTCTCTGTAAGTGAGTCAAGGGGGTGTAAAGCGGCATAAACACAGCCGTGAAAAGCAGCTAAACCCCATTATAAAAATAAATTACTTTTCAAAACCCGTGAAACAAAGACAGTGAAAGAGAGAGAAATTCTTACAAAATTCGTTCAGGGGCTGTGATGCAACCTGGATTGACCATATCTAGACCCACAGCTGATTGAGACATAAGGGTGGACACTCTTGGGGCTGAGAGGTTCGGTGAGGTTGGGTGAGCCAACGCAGACCCTTTCAAGTAATACTGCATGGTACCCATCCCATGGGTCCCAAATCTCCAGGTTCAAGGGCATCTTCCTACATCGAAAACAGGCATGAGAAACCCAGAAGATGGTACACCTTGTGATCGGGAAAGGTTTCTAAAACGCACCTCATTTCTCATCTCCTTTGCTCGGGTTCGCCATTCCAGCCGATTTACTAGCCATCTCCCTCCTTGGAGAATCAGCACCTTTAACCTCCTGTTCCGTACAGGTTGCAATTTGTCCTGAGGATGAACGGGAAGAGGGGGAACCAATGAGAGACTAGCTCTAGGTGTTGGGACAGGCACAGGTCACTCTATTTTCCCATCAGGAAGAAGAATTAAGCACAAGCTCAGCCTGCCCCCCAGAAACAGAAGAGGGCCTGAAGCAATCCTGCGCTTTTGCGGCCAGCTCCCAAAAAAGCGAGTTGAAAAATGGAGCTCAGGGGCACTGCAATTCACAAACCTGCAGAGTTTTAAATGATACCTCTCGTCCACAAATATATTAAGGGAAGGCTACGAAGAGGCTTTGAAAGCAAGGCAGAATTGCAGGAAACAGATTTCAGGAGGTAGATTCGAATCGCCTTGAAAGCACATGAAAAGCGGCAAAACGTGGACAATGATGCCCTTGGCCAAAAAGGGCGTATGCGTTTTTTCCTGAATATATTCAGGAAAAAACGCATACGCCCTTTTTGGCCAACCAAGCAACCTGGAAAGGCCAATCAGCGCTCCAAAGAAGTCTCGCTTCCCAGCGGGCAAAAGGGCCATGCGGAAAAAAGTGTCCAAACCAGAAATGCAGGACCGGCCATGGAGAAATGGGAGCCTTGCTACGCTGATGGGTGGGATGTAAATTGCCAACAGCCACTCTGGAGAAGTGTACGGTGTGTTCTGAAACATCTAAAAAACACAGCTTGGAGAGCATAGGGCACTTCCACTCATGGGCGTATAAATTGGGAAAACTAAAAATCAGCAAGACACAGGCACCCCAAAGTTTAGGGCTGCTCTGTTGACAAGAACCCCCACTTCATTACACCTTAAATATCCTAGGAAAGAGAAAAATGGATAAAGAAGTTGGGGTCCTCATGTACAATGGAATATCACTCAGCCATGAAATCAACGTCATAAGGCTAGTAGCAGCACGATGAGTGGATTTAGGTACGACGATTCTAAGTGAAATAAGTCACACAGAAAAAGACACTTATCATAAGATATCACTTCTAGAGGGAATGTAAAAACCGCTACACTTGAACTGAATTACAAAACAGAACAGAGTCACACGTTTAGAAAACACACTATGGCTGCTGAACGGGCAAGGTGAGGTGGGGAGATGCATAAAACAAGGGTTTCAAATTAGCTCAGATACCGTTCCATAAACCCAATATGTAAGAGACAAGACCTATTCCTTTTTCAGTGAACTGGACTCAACACCCCCTATTCACCGCACAAGAATATATCTGACTAGTAAGAATCTTCAAACCTATGTATTGATATCTCTCTGTAAGTGAGTCAAGGGGGTGTAAAGCGGCATAAACACAGCCGTGAAAAGCAGCTAAACCCCATTATAAAAATAAATTACTTTTCAAAACCCGTGAAACAAAGACAGTGAAAGAGAGAGAAATTCTTCCAAAATTCGTTCAGGGGCTGTGATGCAACCTGGATTGACCATATCTAGACCCACAGCTGATTGAGACATAAGGGTGGACACTCTTGGGGCTGAGAGGTTCGGTGAGGTTGGGTGAGCCAACGCAGACCCTTTCAAGTAATACTGCATGGTACCCATCCCATGGGTCCCAAATCTCCAGGTTCAAGGGCATCTTCCTACATCGAAAACAGGCATGAGAAACCCAGAAGATGGTACACCGTGTGATCGGGAAAGGTTTCTAAAACGCACCTCATTTCTCATCTCCTTTGCTCGGGTTCGCCATTCCAGCCGATTTACTAGCCATCTCCCTCCTTGGAGAATCAGCACCTTTAACCTCCTGTTCCGTAGAGGTTGCAATTTGTCCTGAGGATGAAGGGGAAGAGGGGGAACCAATGAGAGACTAGCTCTAGGTGTTGGGACAGGCACAGGTCACTCTATTTTCCCATCAGGAAGAAGAATTAAGCACAAGCTCAGCCTGCCCCCCAGAACCAGAAGAGGGCCTGAAGCAATCCTGCGCTTTTGCGGCCAGCTCCCAAAAAAGCGAGTTGAAAAATGGAGCTCAGGGGCACTGCAATTCACAAACCTGCAGAGTTTTAAATGATACCTCTCGTCCACAAATATATTAAGGGAAGGCTACGAAGAGGCTTTGAAAGCAAGGCAGAATTGCAGGAAACAGATTTCAGGAGGTAGATTCGAATCGCCTTGAAAGCACATGAAAAGCGGCAAAACGTGGACAATGATGCCCTTGGCCAAAAAGGGCGTATGCGTTTTTTCCTGAATATATTCAGGAAAAAACGCATACGCCCTTTTTGGCCAACCAAGCAACCTGGAAAGGCCAATCAGCGCTCCAAAGAAGTCTCGCTTCCCAGCTGGCAAAAGGGCCATGCGGAAAAAAGTGTCCAAACCAGAAATGCAGGACCGGCCATGGAGAAATGGGAGTCTTGCTACGCTGATGGGTGGGATGTAAATTGCCAACAGCCACTCTGGAGAAGTGTACGGTGTGTTCTGAAACATCTAAAAAACACAGCTTGGAGAGCATAGGGCACTTCCACTCATGGGCGTATAAATTGGGAAAACTAAAAATCAGCAAGACACAGGCACCCCAAAGTTTAGGGCTGCTCTGTTGACAAGAACCCCCACTTCATTACACCTGAAATATCCTAGGAAAGAGAAAAATGGATAAAGAAGTTGTGGTCCTCATGTACAATGGAATATCACTCAGCCATGAAATCAACGTCATAAGGCTAGTAGCAGCACGATGAGTGGATTTAGGTACGACGATTCTAAGTGAAATAAGTCACACAGAAAAAGACACTTATCATAAGATATCACTTCTAGAGGGAATGTAAAAACCGCTACACTTGAACTGAATTACAAAACAGAACAGAGTCACACGTTTAGAAAACACACTATGGCTGCTGAACGGGCAAGGTGAGGTGGGGTGATGCATAAAACAAGGGTTTCAAATTAGCTCAGATACCGTTCCATAAACCCAATATGTAAGAGACAAGACCTATTCCTTTTTCAGTGAACTGGACTCAACACCCCCTATTCACCGCACAAGAATATATCTGACTAGTAAGAATCTTCAAACCTATGTATTGATATCTCTCTGTAAGTGAGTCAAGGGGGTGTAAAGCGGCATAAACACAGCCGTGAAAAGCAGCTAAACCCCATTATAAAAATAAATTACTTTTCAAAACCCGTGAAACAAAGACAGTGAAAGAGAGAGAAATTCTTACAAAATTCGTTCAGGGGCTGTGATGCAACCTGGATTGACCATATCTAGACCCACAGCTGATTGAGACATCAGGGTGGACACTCTTGGGGCTGAGAGGTTCGGTGAGGTTGTGTGAGCCAACGCAGACCCTTTCAAGTAATACTGCATGGTACCCATCCCATGGGTCCCAAATCTCCAGGTTCAAGGGCATCTTCCTACGTCGAAAACAGGCATGAGAAACCCAGAAGATGGTACAACGTGTGATCGGGAAAGGTTTCTAAAACGCACCTCATTTCTCATCTCCTTTGCTCGGATTCGCCATTCCAGCCGATTTACTAGCCATCTCCCTCCTTGGAGAATCAGCACCTTTAACCTCCTGTTCCGTACAGGTTGCAATTTGTCCTGAGGATGAACGGGAAGAGGGGGAACCAATGAGAGACTAGCTCTAGGTGTTGGGACAGGCACAGGTCACTCTATTTTCCCATCAGGAAGAAGAATTAAGCACAAGCTCAGCCTGCCCCCCAGAACCAGAAGAGGGCCTGAAGCAATCCTGCGCTTTTGCGGCCAGCTCCCAAAAAAGCGAGTTAAAAATGGAGCTCAGGGGCACTGCAATTCACAAACCTGCAGAGTTTTAAATGATACCTCTCGTCCACAAATATATTAAGGGAAGGCAACGAAGAGGCTTTGAAAGCAAGGCAGAATTGCAGGAAACAGATTTCAGGAGGTAGATTCGAATCGCCTTGATAGCACATGAAAAGCGGCAAAACGTGGACAATGATGCCCTTGGCCAAAAAGGGCGTATGCGTTTTTTCCTGAATATATTCAGGAAAAAACGCATACGCCCTTTTTGGCCAACCAAGCAACCTGGAAAGGCCAATCAGCGCTCCAAAGAAGTCTCGCTTCCCAGCGGGCAAAAGGGCCATGCGGAAAAAAGTGTCCAAACCAGAAATGCAGGACCGGCCATGGAGAAATGGGAGCCTTGCTACGCTGATGGGTGGGATGTAAATTGCCAACAGCCACTCTGGAGAAGTGTACGGTGTGTTCTGAAACATCTAAAAAACACAGCTTGGAGAGCATAGGGCACTTCCACTCATGGGCGTATAAATTGGGAAAACTAAAAATCAGCAAGACACAGGCACCCCAAAGTTTAGGGCTGCTCTGTTGACAAGAACCCCCACTTCATTACACCTTAAATATCCTAGGAAAGAGAAAAATGGATAAAGAAGTTGGGGTCCTCATGTACAATGGAATACCACTCAGCCATGAAATCAACGTCATAAGGCTAGTAGCAGCACGATGAGTGGATTTAGGTACGACGATTCTAAGTGAAATAAGTCACACAGAAAAACACACCTATCATAAGATATCACTTCTAGAGGGAATGTAAAAACCGCTACACTTGAACTGAATTACAAAACAGAACAGAGTCACACGTTTAGAAAACACACTATGGCTGCTGAACGGGCAAGGTGAGGTGGGGTGATGCATAAAACAAGGGTTTCACATTAGCTCCGATACCGTTCCATAAACCCAATATGTAAGAGACAAGACCTATCCCTTTTTCAGTGAACTGGACTCAACACCCCCTATTCACCGCACAAGAATATATCTGACTAGTAAGAATCTTCAAACCTATGTATTGATATCTCTCTGTAAGTGAGTCAAGGGGGTGTAAAGCGGTATAAACACAGCCGTGAAAAGCAGCTAAACCCCATTATAAAAATAAATTACTTTTCAAAACCCGTGAAACAAAGACAGTGAAAGAGAGAGAAATTCTTACAAAATTCGTTCAGGGGCTGTGATGCAACCTGGATTGACCATATCTAGACCCACAGCTGATTGAGACATAAGGGTGGACACTCTTGGGGCTGAGAGGTTCGGTGAGGTTGGGTGAGCCAACGCAGACCCTTTCAAGTAATACTGCATGGTACCCATCCCATGGGTCCCAAATCTCCAGGTTCAAGGGCATCTTCCTACATCGAAAACAGGCATGAGAAACCCAGAACATGGTACACCGTGTGATCGGGAAAGGTTTCTAAAACGCACCTCATTTCTCATCTCCTTTGCTCGGGTTCGCCATTCCAGCCGATTTACTAGCCATCTCCCTCCTTGGAGAATCAGCACCTTTAACCTCCTGTTCCGTACAGGTTGCAATTTGTCCTGAGGATGAAGGGGAAGAGGGGGAACCAATGAGAGACTAGCTCTAGGTGTTGGGACAGGCACAGGTCACTCTATTTTCCCATCAGGAAGAAGAATTAAGCACAAGCTCAGCCTGCCCCCCAGAACCAGAAGAGGGCCTGAAGCAATCCTGCGCTTTTGCGGCCAGCTCCCAAAAAAGCGAGTTGAAAAATGGAGCTCAGGGGCACTGCAATTCACAAACCTGCAGAGTTTTAAATGATACCTCTCGTCCACAAATATATTAAGGGAAGGCTACGAAGAGGCTTTGAAAGCAAGGCAGAATTGCAGGAAACAGATTTCAGGAGGTAGATTCGAATCGCCTTGAAAGCACATGAAAAGCGGCAAAACGTGGACAATGATGCCCTTGGCCAAAAAGGGCGTATGCGTTTTTTCCTGAATATATTCAGGAAAAAACGCATACGCCCTTTTTGGCCAACCAAGCAACCTGGAAAGGCCAATCAGCGCTCCAAAGAAGTCTCACTTCCCAGCGGGCAAAAGGGCCATGCGGAAAAAAGTGTCCAAACCAGAAATGCAGGACCGGCCATGGAGAAATGGGAGCCTTGCTACGCTGATGGGTGGGATGTAAATTGCCAACAGCCACTCTGGAGAAGTGTACGGTGTGTTCTGAAACATCTAAAAAACACAGCTTGGAGAGCATAGGGCACTTCCACTCATGGGCGTATAAATTGGGAAAACTAAAAATCAGCAAGACACAGGCACCCCAAAGTTTAGGGCTGCTCTGTTGACAAGAACCCCCACTTCATTACACCTTAAATATCCTAGGAAAGAGAAAAATGGATAAAGAAGTTGGGGTCCTCATGTACAATGGAATATCACTCAGCCATGAAATCAACGTCATAAGGCTAGTAGCAGCACGATGAGTGGATTTAGGTACGACGATTCTAAGTGAAATAAGTCACACAGAAAAAGACACTTATCATAAGATATCACTTCTAGAGGGAATGTAAAAACCGCTACACTTGAACTGAATTACAAAACAGAACAGAGTCACACGTTTAGAAAACACACTATGGCTGCTGAACGGGCAAGGTGAGGTGGGGTGATGCATAAAACAAGGGTTTCAAATTAGCTCAGATACCGTTCCATAAACCCAATATGTAAGAGACAAGACCTATTCCTTTTTCAGTGAACTGGACTCAACACCCCCTATTCACCGCACAAGAATATATCTGACTAGTAAGAATCTTCAAACCTATGTATTGATATCTCTCTGTAAGTGAGGCAAGGGGGTGTAAAGCGGCATAAACACAGCCGTGAAAAGCAGCTAAACCCCATTATAAAAATAAATTACTTTTCAAAACCCGTGAAACAAAGACAGTGAAAGAGAGAGAAATTCTTACAAAATTCGTTCAGGGGCTGTGATGCAACCTGGATTGACCATATCTAGACCCACAGCTGATTGAGACATAAGGGTGGACACTCTTGGGGCTGAGAGGTTCGGTGAGGTTGGGTGAGCCAACGCAGACCCTTTCAAGTAATACTGCATGGTACCCATCCCATGGGTCCCAAATCTCCAGGTTCAAGGGCATCTTCCTACATCGAAAACAGGCATGAGAAACCCAGAAGATGGTACACCGTGTGATCGGGAAAGGTTTCTAAAACGCACCTCATTTCTCATCTCCTTTGCTCGGGTTCGCCATTCCAGCCGATTTACTAGCCATCTCCCTCCTTGGAGAATCAGCACCTTTAACCTCCTGTTCCGTAGAGGTTGCAATTTGTCCTGAGGATGAAGGGGAAGAGGGGGAACCAATGAGAGACTAGCTCTAGGTGTTGGGACAGGCACAGGTCACTCTATTTTCCCATCAGGAAGAAGAATTAAGCACAAGCTCAGCCTGCCCCCCAGAACCAGAAGAGGGCCTGAAGCAATCCTGCGATTTTGCGGCCAGCTCCCAAAAAAGCGAGTTGAAAAATGGAGCTCAGGGGCACTGCAATTCACAAACCTGCAGAGTTTTAAATGATACCTCTCGTCCACAAATATATTAAGGGAAGGCTACGAAGAGGCTTTGAAAGCAAGGCAGAATTGCAGGAAACAGATTTCAGGAGGTAGATTCGAATCGCCTTGAAAGCACATGAAAAGCGGCAAAACGTGGACAATGATGCCCTTGGCCAAAAAGGGCGTATGCGTTTTTTCCTGAATATATTCAGGAAAAAACGCATACGCCCTTTTTGGCCAACCAAGCAACCTGGAAAGGCCAATCAGCGCTCCAAAGAAGTCTCGCTTCCCAGCTGGCAAAAGGGCCATGCGGAAAAAAGTGTCCAAACCAGAAATGCAGGACCGGCCATGGAGAAATGGGAGCCTTGCTACGCTGATGGGTGGGATGTAAATTGCCAACAGCCACTCTGGAGAAGTGTACGGTGTGTTCTGAAACATCTAAAAAACACAGCTTGGAGAGCATAGGGCACTTCCACTCATGGGCGTATAAATTGGGAAAACTAAAAATCAGCAAGACACAGGCACCCCAAAGTTTAGGGCTGCTCTGTTGACAAGAACCCCCACTTCATTACACCTGAAATATCCTAGGAAAGAGAAAAATGGATAAAGAAGTTGGGGTCCTCATGTACAATGGAATATCACTCAGCCATGAAATCAACGTCATAAGGCTAGTAGCAGCACGATGAGTGGATTTAGGTACGACGATTCTAAGTGAAATAAGTCACACAGAAAAAGACACTTATCATAAGATATCACTTCTAGAGGGAATGTAAAAACTGCTACACTTGAACTGAATTACAAAACAGAACAGAGTCACACGTTTAGAAAACACACTATGGCTGCTGAACGGGCAAGGTGAGGTGGGGTGATGCATAAAACAAGGGTTTCAAATTAGCTCAGATACCGTTCCATAAACCCAATATGTAAGAGACAAGACCTATTCCTTTTTCAGTGAACTGGACTCAACACCCCCTATTCACCGCACAAGAATATATCTGCCTAGGAAGAATCTTCAAACCTATGTATTGATATCTCTCTGTAAGTGAGTCAAGGGGGTGTAAAGCGGCATAAACACAGCCGTGAAAAGCAGCTAAACCCCATTATAAAAATAAATTACTTTTCAAAACCCGTGAAACAAAGACAGTGAAAGAGAGAGAAATTCTTCCAAAATTCGTTCAGGGGCTGTGATGCAACCTGGATTGACCATATCTAGACCCACAGCTGATTGAGACATAAGGGTGGACACTCTTGGGGCTGAGAGGTTCGGTGAGGTTGGGTGAGCCAACGCAGACCCTTTCAAGTAATACTGCATGGTACCCATCCCATGGGTCCCAAATCTCCAGGTTCAAGGGCATCTTCCTATGTCGAAAACAGGCATGAGAAACCCAGAAGATGGTACACCGTGTGATCGGGAAAGGTTTCTAAAACGCACCTCATTTCTCATCTCCTTTGCTCGGGTTCGCCATTCCAGCCGATTTACTAGCCATCTCCCTCCTTGGAGAATCAGCACCTTTAACCTCCTGTTCCGTAGAGGTTGCAATTTGTCCTGAGGATGAAGGGGAAGAGGGGGAACCAATGAGAGACTAGCTCTAGGTGTTGGGACAGGCACAGGTCACTCTATTTTCCCATCAGGAAGAAGAATTAAGCACAAGCTCAGCCTGCCCCCCAGAACCAGAAGAGGGCCTGAAGCAATCCTGCGCTTTTGCGGCCAGCTCCCAAAAAAGCGAGTTGAAAAATGGAGCTCAGGGGCACTGCAATTCACAAACCTGCAGAGTTTTAAATGATACCTCTCGTCCACAAATATATTAAGGGAAGGCTACGAAGAGGCTTTGAAAGCAAGGCAGAATTGCAGGAAACAGATTTCAGGAGGTAGATTCGAATCGCCTTGAAAGCACATGAAAAGCGGCAAAACGTGGACAATGATGCCCTTGGCCAAAAAGGGCGTATGCGTTTTTTCCTGAATATATTCAGGAAAAAACGCATACGCCCTTTTTGGCCAACCAAGCAACCTGGAAAGGCCAATCAGCGCTCCAAAGAAGTCTAGCTTCCCAGCGGGCAATAGGGCCATGCGGAAAAAAGTGTCCAAACCAGAAATGCAGGACCGGCCATGGAGAAATGGGAGCCTTGCTACGCTGATGGGTGGGATGTAAATTGCCAACAGCCACTCTGGAGAAGTGTACGGTGTGTTCTGAAACATCTAAAAAACACAGCTTGGAGAGCATAGGGCACTTCCACTCATGGGCGTATAAATTGGGAAAACTAAAAATCAGCAAGACACAGGCACCCCAAAGTTTAGGGCTGCTCTGTTGACAAGAACCCCCACTTCATTACACCTGAAATATCCTAGGAAAGAGAAAAATGGATAAAGAAGTTGGGGTCCTCATGTACAATGGAATATCACTCAGCCATGAAATCAACGTCATAAGGCTAGTAGCAGCACGATGAGTGGATTTAGGTACGACGATTCTAAGTGAAATAAGTCACACAGAAAAAGACACTTATCATAAGATATCACTTCTAGAGGGAATGTAAAAACCGCTACACTTGAACTGAATTACAAAACAGAACAGAGTCACACGTTTAGAAAACACACTATGGCTGCTGAACGGGCAAGGTGAGGTGGGGTGATGCATAAAACAAGGGTTTCAAATTAGCTCAGATACCGTTCCATAAACCCAATATGTAAGAGACAAGACCTATTCCTTTTTCAGTGAACTGGACTCAACACCCCCTATTCACCGCACAAGAATATATCTGACTAGTAAGAATCTTCAAACCTATGTATTGATATCTCTCTGTAAGTGAGTCAAGGGGTTGTAAAGCGGCATAAACACAGCCGTGAAAAGCAGCTAAACCCCATTATAAAAATAAATTACTTTTCAAAACCCGTGAAACAAAGACAGTGAAAGAGAGAGAAATTCTTACAAAATTCGTTCAGGGGCTGTGATGCAACCTGGATTGACCATATCTAGACCCACAGCTGATTGAGACATAAGGGTGGACACTCTTGGGGCTGAGAGGTTCGGTGAGGTTGGGTGAGCCAACGCAGACCCTTTCAAGTAATACTGCATGGTACCCATCCCATGGGTCCCAAATCTCCAGGTTCAAGGGCATCTTCCTACATCGAAAACTGGCATGAGAAACCCAGAAGATGGTACACCGTGTGATCGGGAAAGGTTTCTAAAACGCACCTCATTTCTCATCTCCTTTGCTCGGGTTCGCCATTCCAGCCGATTTACTAGCCATCTCCCTCCTTGGAGAATCAGCACCTTTAACCTCCTGTTCCGTAGAGGTTGCAATTTGTCCTGAGGATGAAGGGGAAGAGGGGGAACCAATGAGAGACTAGCTCTAGGTGTTGGGACAGGCACAGGTCACTCTATTTTCCCATCAGGAAGAAGAATTAAGCACAAGCTCAGCCTGCCCCCCAGAACCAGAAGAGAGCCTGAAGCAATCCTGTGCTTTTGCGGCCAGCTCCCAAAAAAGCGAGTTGAAAAATGGAGCTCAGGGGCACTGCAATTCACAAACCTGCAGAGTTTTAAATGATACCTCTCGTCCACAAATATATTAAGGGAAGGCTACGAAGAGGCTTTGAAAGCAAGGCAGAATTGCAGGAAACAGATTTCAGGAGGTAGATTCGAATCGCCTTGAAAGCACATGAAAAGCGGCAAAACGTGGACAATGATGCCCTTGGCCAAAAAGGGCGTATGCGTTTTTTCCTGAATATATTCAGGAAAAAACGCATACGCCCTTTTTGGCCAACCAAGCAACCTGGAAATGCCAATCAGCGCTCCAAAGAAGTCTAGCTTCCCAGCGGGCAAAAGGGCCATGCGGAAAAAAGTGTCCAAACCAGAAATGCAGGACCGGCCATGGAGAAATGGGAGCCTTGCTACGCTGATGGGTGGGATGTAAATTGCCAACAGCCACTCTGGAGAAGTGTACGGTGTGTTCTGAAACATCTAAAAAACACAGCTTGGAGAGCATAGGGCACTTCCACTCATGGGCGTATAAATTGGGAAAACTAAAAATCAGCAAGACACAGGCACCCCAAAGTTTAGGGCTGCTCTGTTGACAAGAACCCCCACTTCATTACACCTGAAATATCCTAGGAAAGAGAAAAATGGATAAAGAAGTTGTGGTCCTCATGTACAATGGAATATCACTCAGCCATGAAATCAACGTCATAAGGCTAGTAGCAGCACGATGAGTGGATTTAGGTACGACGATTCTAAGTGAAATAAGTCACACAGAAAAAGACACTTATCATAAGATATCACTTCTAGAGGGAATGTAAAAACCGCTACACTTGAACTGAATTACAAAACAGAACAGAGTCACACGTTTAGAAAACACACTATGGCTGCTGAACGGGCAAGGTGAGGTGGGGTGATGCATAAAACAAGGGTTTCAAATTAGCTCAGATACCGTTCCATAAACCCAATATGTAAGAGACAAGACCTATTCCTTTTTCAGTGAACTGGACTCAACACCCCCTATTCACCGCACAAGAATATATCTGACTAGTAAGAATCTTCAAACCTATGTATTGATATCTCTCTGTAAGTGAGTCAAGGGGGTGTAAAGCGGCATAAACACAGCCGTGAAAAGCAGCTAAACCCCATTATAAAAATAAATTACTTTTCAAAACCCGTGAAACAAAGACAGTGAAAGAGAGAGAAATTCTTACAAAATTCGTTCAGGGGCTGTGATGCAACCTGGATTGACCATATCTAGACCCACAGCTGATTGAGACATCAGGGTGGACACTCTTGGGGCTGAGAGGTTCGGTGAGGTTGGGTGAGCCAACGCAGACCCTTTCAAGTAATACTGCATGGTACCCATCCCATGGGTCCCAAATCTCCAGGTTCAAGGGCATCTTCCTACGTCGAAAACAGGCATGAGAAACCCAGAAGATGGTACAACGTGTGATCGGGAAAGGTTTCTAAAACGCACCTCATTTCTCATCTCCTTTGCTCGGGTTCGCCATTCCAGCCGATTTACTAGCCATCTCCCTCCTTGGAGAATCAGCACCTTTAACCTCCTGTTCCGTACAGGTTGCAATTTGTCCTGAGGATGAACGGGAAGAGGGGGAACCAATGAGAGACTAGCTCTAGGTGTTGGGACAGGCACAGGTCACTCTATTTTCCCATCAGGAAGAAGAATTAAGCACAAGCTCAGCCTGCCCCCCAGAACCAGAAGAGGGCCTGAAGCAATCCTGCGCTTTTGCGGCCAGGTCCCAAAAAAGCGAGTTGAAAAATGGAGCTCAGGGGCACTGCAATTCACAAACCTGCAGAGTTTTAAATGATACCTCTCGTCCACAAATATATTAAGGGAAGGCAACGAAGAGGCTTTGAAAGCAAGGCAGAATTGCAGGAAACAGATTTCAGGAGGTAGATTCGAATCGCCTTGATAGCACATGAAAAGCGGCAAAACGTGGACAATGATGCCCTTGGCCAAAAAGGGCGTATGCGTTTTTTCCTGAATATATTCAGGAAAAAACGCATACGCCGTTTTTGGCCAACCAAGCAACCTGGAAAGGCCAATCAGCGCTCCAAAGAAGTCTCGCTTCCCAGCGGGCAAAAGGGCCATGCGGAAAAAAGTGTCCAAACCAGAAATGCAGGACCGGCCATGGAGAAATGGGAGCCTTGCTACGCTGATGGGTGGGATGTAAATTGCCAACAGCCACTCTGGAGAAGTGTACGGTGTGTTCTGAAACATCTAAAAAACACAGCTTGGAGAGCATAGGGCACTTCCACTCATGGGCGTATAAATTGGGAAAACTAAAAATCAGCAAGACACAGGCACCCCAAAGTTTAGGGCTGCTCTGTTGACAAGAACCCCCACTTCATTACACCTTAAATATCCTAGGAAAGAGAAAAATGGATAAAGAAGTTGGGGTCCTCATGTACAATGGAATACCACTCAGCCATGAAATCAACGTCATAAGGCTAGTAGCAGCACGATGAGTGGATTTAGGTACGACGATTCTAAGTGAAATAAGTCACACAGAAAAACACACCTATCATAAGATATCACTTCTAGAGGGAATGTAAAAACCGCTACACTTGAACTGAATTACAAAACAGAACAGAGTCACACGTTTAGAAAACACACTATGGCTGCTGAACGGGCAAGGTGAGGTGGGGTGATGCATAAAACAAGGGTTTCAAATTAGCTCCGATACCGTTCCATAAACCCAATATGTAAGAGACAAGACCTATTCCTTTTTCAGTGAACTGGACTCAACACCCCCTATTCACCGCACAAGAATATATCTGACTAGTAAGAATCTTCAAACCTATGTATTGATATCTCTCTGTAAGTGAGTCAACGCGGTGTAAAGTGGCATAAACACAGCCGTGAAAAGCAGCTAAACCCCATTATAAAAATAAATTACTTTTCAAAACCCGTGAAACAAAGACAGTGAAAGAGAGAGAAATTCTTACAAAATTCGTTCAGGGGCTGTGATGCAACCTGGATTGACCATATCTAGACCCACAGCTGATTGAGACATAAGGGTGGACACTCTTGGGGCTGAGAGGTTCGGTGAGGTTGGGTGAGCCAACGCAGACCCTTTCAAGTAATACTGCATGGTACCCATCCCATGGGTCCCAAATCTCCAGGTTCAAGGGCATCTTCCTACATCGAAAACAGGCATGAGAAACCCAGAACATGGTACACCGTGTGATCGGGAAAGGTTTCTAAAACGCACCTCATTTCTCATCTCCTTTGCTCGGGTTCGCCTTTCCAGCCGATTTACTAGCCATCTCCCTCCTTGGAGAATCAGCACCTTTAACCTCCTGTTCCGTACAGGTTGCAAATTGTCCTGAGGATGAACGGGAAGAGGGGGAACCAATGAGAGACTAGCTCTAGGTGTTGGGACAGGCACAGGTCACTCTATTTTCCCATCAGGAAGAAGAATTAAGCACAAGCTCAGCCTGCCCCCCAGAACCAGAAGAGGGCCTGAAGCAATCCTGCGCTTTTGCGGTCAGCTCCCAAAAAAGCGAGTTGAAAAATGGAGCTCAGGGGCACTGCAATTCACAAACCTGCAGAGTTTTAAATGATACCTCTCGTCCACAAATATATTAAGGGAAGGCAACGAAGAGGCTTTGAAAGCAAGGCAGAATTGCAGGAAACAGATTTCAGGAGGTAGATTCGAATCGCCTTGAAAGCACATGAAAAGCGGCAAAACGTGGACAATGATGCCCTTGGCCAAAAAGGGCGTATGCGTTTTTTCCTGAATATATTCATGAAAAAACGCATACGCCCTTTTTGGCCAACCAAGCAACCTGGAAAGGCCAATCAGCGCTCCAAAGAAGTCTCGCTTCCCAGCGGGCAAAAGGGCCATGCGGAAAAAAGTGTCCAAACCAGAAATGCAGGACCGGCCATGGAGAAATGGGAACCTTGCTACGCTGATGGGTGGGATGTAAATTGCCAACAGCCACTCTGGAGAAGTGTACGGTGTGTTCTGAAACATCTAAAAAACACAGCTTGGAGAGCATAGGGCACTTCCACTCATGGGCGTATAAATTGGGAAAACTAAAAATCAGCAAGACACAGGCACCCCAAAGTTTAGGGCTGCTCTGTTGACAAGAACCCCCACTTCATTACACCTTAAATATCCTAGGAAAGAGAAAAATGGATAAAGAAGTTGTGGTCCTCATGTACAATGGAATATCACTCAGCCATGAAATCAACGTCATAAGGCTAGCAGCAGCACGATGAATGGATTTAGGTACGACGATTCTAAGTGAAATAAGTCACACAGTAAAAGACACTTATCCTAAGATATCACTTCTAGAGGGAATGTAAAAACCGCTACACTTGAACTGAATTACAAAACAGAACAGAGTCACACGTTTAGAAAACACACTATGGCTGCTGAACGGGAAAGGTGAGGTGGGGTGATGCATAAAACAAGGGTTTCAAATTAGCTCCGATACCGTTCCATAAACCCAATATGTAAGAGACAAGACCTATTCCTTTTTCAGTGAACTGGACTCAACACCCCCTATTCACCGCACAAGAATATATCTGACTAGTAACAATCTTCAAACCTATGTATTGATATCTCTCTGTAAGTGAGTCAAGGGGGTGTAAAGCGGCATAAACACAGCCGTGAAAAGCAGCTAAACCCCATTATAAAAATAAATTACTTTTCAAAACCCGTGAAACAAAGACAGTGAAAGAGAGAGAAATTCTTACAAAATTCGTTCAGGGGCTGTGATGCAACCTGGATTGACCATATCTAGACCCACAGCTGATTGAGACATCAGGGTGGACACTCTTGGGGCTGAGAGGTTCGGTGAGGTTGGGTGAGCCAACGCAGACCCTTTCAAGTAATACTGCATGGTACCCATCCCATGGGTCCCAAATCTCCAGGTTCAAGGGCATCTTCCTACGTCGAAAACAGGCATGAGAAACCCAGAAGATGGTACACCGTGTGATCGGGAAAGGTTTCTAAAACGCACCTCATTTCTCATCTCCTTTGCTCGGGTTCGCCATTCCAGCCGATTTACTAGCCATCTCCCTCCTTGGAGAATCAGCACCTTTAACCTCCTGTTCCGTACAGGTTGCAATTTGTCCTGAGGATGAACGGGAAGAGGGGGAACCAATGAGAGACTAGCTCCAGGGGTTGGGACAGGCACAGGTCACTCTATTTTCCCATCAGGAAGAAGAATTAAGCACAAGCTCAGCCTGCCCCCCAGAACCAGAAGAGGGCCTGAAGCAATCCTGCGCTTTTGCGGCCAGCTCCCAAAAAAGCGAGTTGAAAAATGGAGCTCAGGGGCACTGCAATTCACAAACCTGCAGAGTTTTAAATGATACCTCTCGTCCACAAATATATTAAGGGAAGGCAACGAAGAGGCTTTGAAAGCAAGGCAGAATTGCAGGAAACAGATTTCAGGAGGTAGATTCGAATCGCCTTGATAGCACATGAAAAGCGGCAAAACGTGGACAATGATGCCCTTGGCCAAAAAGGGCGTATGCGTTTTTTCCTGAATATATTCAGGAAAAAACGCATACGCCCTTTTTGGCCAACCAAGCAACCTGGAAAGGCCAATCAGCGCTCCAAAGAAGTCTCGCTTCCCAGCGGGCAAAAGGGCCATGCGGAAAAAAGTGTCCAAACCAGAAATGCAGGACCGGCCATGGAGAAATGGGAGCCTTGCTACGCTGATGGGTGGGATGTAAATTGCCAACAGCCACTCTGGAGAAGTGTACGGTGTGTTCTGAAACATCTAAAAAACACAGCTTGGAGAGCATAGGGCACTTCCACTCATGGGCGTATAAATTGGGAAAACTAAAAATCAGCAAGACACAGGCACCCCAAAGTTTAGGGCTGCTCTGTTGACAAGAACCCCCACTTCATTACACCTTAAATATCCTAGGAAAGAGAAAAATGGATAAAGAAGTTGGGGTCCTCATGTACAATGGAATATCACTCAGCCATGAAATCAACGTCATAAGGCTAGTAGCAGCACGATGAGTGGATTTAGGTACGACGATTCTAAGTGAAATAAGTCACACAGAAAAACACACCTATCATAAGATACCACTTCTAGAGGGAATGTAAAAACCGCTACACTTGAACTGAATTACAAAACAGAACAGAGTCACACGTTTAGAAAACACAATATGGCTGCTGAACGGGCAAGGTGAGGTGGGGTGATGCATAAAACAAGGGTTTCAAATTAGCTCAGATACCGTTCCATAAACCCAATATGTAAGAGACAAGACCTATTCCTTTTTCAGTGAACTGGACTCAACACCCCCTATTCACCGCACAAGAATATATCTGACTAGTAAGAATCTTCAAACCTATGTATTGATATCTCTCTGTAAGTGAGTCAACGGGGTGTAAAGCGGCATAAACACAGCCGTGAAAAGCAGCTAAACCCCATTATAAAAATAAATTACTTTTCAAAACCCGTGAAACAAAGACAGTGAAAGAGAGAGAAATTCTTACAAAATTCGTTCAGGGGCTGTGATGCAACCTGGATTGACCATATCTAGACCCACAGCTGATTGAGACATAAGGGTGGACACTCTTGGGGCTGAGAGGTTCGGTGAGGTTGGGTGAGCCAACGCAGACCCTTTCAAGTAATACTGCATGGTACCCATCCCATGGGTCCCAAATCTCCAGGTTCAAGGGCATCTTCCTACGTCGAAAACAGGCATGAGAAACCCAGAAGATGGTACACCGTGTGATCGGGAAAGGTTTCTAAAACGCACCTCATTTCTCATCTCCTTTGCTCGGGTTCGCCATTCCAGCCGATTTACTAGCCATCTCCCTCCTTGGAGAATCAGCACCTTTACCCTCCTGTTCCGTACAGGTTGCAATTTGTCCTGAGGATGAACGGGAAGAGGGGGAACCAATGAGAGACTAGCTCCAGGGGTTGGGACAGGCACAGGTCACTCTATTTTCCCATCAGGAAGAAGAATTAAGCACAAGCTCAGCCTGCCCCCCAGAACCAGAAGAGGGCCTGAAGCAATCCTGCGCTTTTGCGGCCAGCTCCCAAAAAAGCGAGTTGAAAAATGGAGCTCAGGGGCACTGCAATTCACAAACCTGCAGAGTTTTAAATGATACCTCTCGTCCACAAATATATTAAGGGAAGGCAACGAAGAGGCTTTGAAAGCAAGGCAGAATTGCAGGAAACAGATTTCAGGAGGTAGATTCGAATCACCTTGAAAGCACATGAAAAGCGGCAAAACGTGGACAATGATGCCCTTGGCCAAAAAGGGCGTATGCGTTTTTTCCTGAATATATTCAGGAAAAAACGCATACGCCCTTTTTGGCCAACCAAGCAACCTGGAAAGGCCAATCAGCGCTCCAAAGAAGTCTCGCTTCCCAGCGGGCAAAAGGGCCATGCGGAAAAAAGTGTCCAAACCAGAAATGCAGGACCGGCCATGGAGAAATGGGAGCCTTGCTACGCTGATGGGTGGGATGTAAATTGCCAACAGCCACTCTGGAGAAGTGTACGGTGTGTTCTGAAACATCTAAAAAACACAGCTTGGAGAGCATAGGGCACTTCCACTCATGGGCGTATAAATTGGGAAAACTAAAAATCAGCAAGACACAGGCACCCCAAAGTTTAGGGCTGCTCTGTTTACAAGAACCCCCACTTCAATACACCTTAAATATCCTAGGAAAGAGAAAAATGGATAAAGAAGTTGGGGTCCTCATGTACAATGGAATATCACTCAGCCATGAAATCAACGTCATAAGGCTAGTAGCAGCACGATGAGTGGATTTAGGTACGACGATTCTAAGTGAAATAAGTCACACAGAAAAAGACACTTATCATAAGATATCACTTCTAGAGGGAATGTAAAAACCGCTACACTTGAACTGAATTACAAAACAGAACAGAGTCACACGTTTAGAAAACACACTATGGCTGCTGAACGGGCAAGGTTAGGTGGGATGATGCATAAAACAAGGGTTTCAAATTAGCTCAGATACCGTTCCATAAACCCAATATGTAAGAGACAAGACCTATTCCTTTTTCAGTGAACTGGACTCAACACCCCCTATTCACCGCACAAGAATATATCTGACTAGTAAGAATCTTCAAACCTATGTATTGATATCTCTCTGTAAGTGAGTCAAGGGGGTGTAAAGCGGCATAAACACAGCCGTGAAAAGCAGCTAAACCCCATTATAAAAATAAATTACTTTTCAAAACCCGTGAAACAAAGACAGTGAAAGAGAGAGAAATTCTTACAAAATTCGTTCAGGGGCTGTGATGCAACCTGGATTGACCATATCTAGACCCACAGCTGATTGAGATATAAGGGTGGACACTCTTGGGGCTGAGAGGTTCGGTGAGGTTGGGTGAGCCAACGCAGACCCTTTCAAGTAATACTGCATGGTACCCATCCCATGGGTCCCAAATCTCCAAGTTCAAGGGCATCTTCCTACGTCGAAAACAGGCATGAGAAACCCAGAAGATGGTACACCGTGTGATCGGGAAAGGTTTCTAAAACGCACCTCATTTCTCATCTCCTTTGCTCGGGTTCGCCATTCCAGCCGATTTACTAGCCATCTCCCTCCTTGGAGAATCAGCACCTTTACCCTCCTGTTCCGTACAGGTTGCAATTTGTCCTGAGGATGAACGGGAAGAGGGGGAACCAATGAGAGACTAGCTCCAGGGGTTGGGACAGGCACAGGTCACTCTATTTTCCCATCAGGAAGAAGAATTAAGCACAAGCTCAGCCTGCCCCCCAGAACCAGAAGAGGGCCTGAAGCAATCCTGCGCTTTTGCGGCCAGCTCCCAAAAAAGCGAGTTGAAAAATGGAGCTCAGGGGCACTGCAATTCACAAACCTGCAGACTTTTAAATGATACCTCTCGTCCACAAATATATTAAGGGAAGGCAACGAAGAGGCTTTGAAAGCAAGGCAGAATTGCAGGAAACAGATTTCAGGAGGTAGATTCGAATCGCCTTGAAAGCACATGAAAAGCGGCAAAACGTGGACAATGATGCCCTTGGCCAAAAAGGGCGTAAGCGTTTTTTCCTGAATATATTCAGGAAAAAACGCATACGCCCTTTTTGGCCAACCAAGCAACCTGGAAAGGCCAATCAGCGCTCCAAAGAAGTCTCGCTTCCCAGCGGGCAAAAGGGCCATGCGGAAAAAAGTGTCCAAACCAGAAATGCAGGACCGGCCATGGAGAAATGGGAGCCTTGCTACGCTGATGGGTGGGATGTAAATTGCCAACAGCCACTCTGGAGAAGTGTACGGTGTGTTCTGAAACATCTAAAAAACACAGCTTGGAGAGCATAGGGCACTTCCACTCATGGGCGTATAAATTGGGAAAACTAAAAATCAGCAAGACACAGGCACCCCAAAGTTTAGGGCTGCTCTGTTGACAAGAACCCCCACTTCATTACACCTTAAATATCCTAGGAAAGAGAAAAATGGTTAAAGAAATTGGGGTCCTCATGTACAATGGAATATCACTCAGCCATGAAATCAACGTCATAAGGCTAGTAGCAGCACGATGAGTGGATTTAGGTACGACGATTCTAAGTGAAATAAGTCACACAGAAAAAGACACTTATCATAAGATATCACTTCGAGAGGGAATGTAAAAACCGCTACACTTGAACTGAATTACAAAACAGAACAGAGTCACACGTTTAGGAAACACACTACGGCTGCTGAACGGGAAAGGTGAGGTGGGGTGATGCATAAAACAAGGGTTTCACATTAGCTCCGATACCGTTCCATAAACCCAATATGTAAGAGACAAGACCTATCCCTTTTTCAGTGAACTGGACTCAACACCCCCTATTCACCGCACAAGAATATATCTGACTAGTAAGAATCTTCAAACCTATGTATTGATATCTCTCTGTAAGTGAGTCAAGGGGGTGTAAAGCGGTATAAACACAGCCGTGAAAAGCAGCTAAACCCCATTATAAAAATAAATTACTTTTCAAAACCCGTGAAACAAAGACAGTGAAAGAGAGAGAAATTCTTACAAAATTCGTTCAGGGGCTGTGATGCAACCTGGATTGACCATATCTAGACCCACAGCTGATTGAGACATAAGGGTGGACACTCTTGGGGCTGAGAGGTTCGGTGAGGTTGGGTGAGCCAACGCAGACCCTTTCAAGTAATACTGCATGGTACCCATCCCATGGGTCCCAAATCTCCAGGTTCAAGGGCATCTTCCTACGTCGAAAACAGGCATGAGAAACCCAGAAGATGGTACACCGTGTGATCGGGAAAGGTTTCTAAAACGCACCTCATTTCTCATCTCCTTTGCTCGGGTTCGCCATTCCAGCCGATTTACTAGCCATCTCCCTCCTTGGAGAATCAGCACCTTTAACCTCCTGTTCCGTACAGGTTGCAATTTGTCCTGAGGATGAACGGGAAGAGGGGGAACCAATGAGAGACTAGCTCTAGGTGTTGGGACAGGCACAGGTCACTCTATTTTCCCATCAGGAAGAAGAATTAAGCACAAGCTCAGCCTGCCCCCCAGAACCAGAAGAGGGCCTGAAGCAATCCTGCGCTTTTGCGGCCAGCTCCCAAAAAAGCGAGTTGAAAAATGGAGCTCAGGGGCACTGCAATTCACAAACCTGCAGAGTTTTAAATGATACCTCTCGTGCACAAATATATTAAGGGAAGGCAACGAAGAGGCTTTGAAAGCAAGGCAGAATTGCAGGAAACAGATTTCAGGAGGTAGATTCGAATCGCCTTGAAAGCACATGAAAAGCGGCAAAACGTGGACAATGATGCCCTTGGCCAAAAAGGGCGTAAGCGTTTTTTCCTGAATATATTCAGGAAAAAACGCATACGCCCATTTTGGCCAACCAAGCAACCTGGAAAGGCCAATCAGCGCTCCAAAGAAGTCTCGCTTCCCAGCGGGCAAAAGGGCCATGCGGAAAAAAGTGTCCAAACCAGAAATGCAGGACCGGCCATGGAGAAATGGGAGCCTTGCTACGCTGATGGGTGGGATGTAAATTGCCAACAGCCACTCTGGAGAAGTGTACGGTGTGTTCTGAAACATCTAAAAAACACAGCTTGGAGAGCATAGGGCACTTCCACTCATGGGCGTATAAATTGGGAAAACTAAAAATCAGCAAGACACAGGCACCCCAAAGTTTAGGGCTGCTCTGTTGACAAGAACCCCCACTTCATTACACCTTAAATATCCTAGGAAAGAGAAAAATGGATAAAGAAGTTGGGGTCCTCATGTACAATGGAATATCACTCAGCCATGAAATCAACGTCATAAGGCTAGTAGCAGCACGATGAGTGGATTTAGGTACGACGATTCTAAGTGAAATAAGTCACACAGAAAAAGACACTTATCATAAGATATCACTTCTAGAGGGAATGTAAAAACCGCTACACTTGAACTGAATTACAAAACAGAACAGAGTCACACGTTTAGGAAACACACTACGGCTGCTGAACGGGAAAGGTGAGGTGGGGTGATGCATAAAACAAGGGTTTCAAATTAGCTCCGATACCGTTCCATAAACCCAATATGTAAGAGACAAGACCTATCCCTTTTTCAGTGAACTGGACTCAACACCCCCTATTCACCGCACAAGAATATATCTGACTAGTAAGAATCTTCAAACCTATGTATTGATATCTCTCTGTAAGTGAGTCAAGGGGGTGTAAAGCGGCATAAACACAGCCGTGAAAAGCAGCTAAACCCCATTATAAAAATAAATTACTTTTCAAAACCCGTGAAACAAAGACAGTGAAAGAGAGAGAAATTCTTACAAAATTCGTTCAGGGGCTGTGATGCAACCTGGATTGACCATATCTAGACCCACAGCTGATTGAGACATAAGGGTGGACACTCTTGGGGCTGAGAGGTTCGGTGAGGTTGGGTGAGCCAACGCAGACCCTTTCAAGTAATACTGCATGGTACCCATCCCATGGGTCCCAAATCTCCAGGTTCAAGGGCATCTTCCTACGTCGAAAACAGGCATGAGAAACCCAGAAGATGGTACACCGTGTGATCGGGAAAGGTTTCTAAAACGCACCTCATTTCTCATCTCCTTTGCTCGGGTTCGCCATTCCAGCCGATTTACTAGCCATCTCCCTCCTTGGAGAATCAGCACCTTTACCCTCCTGTTCCGTACAGGTTGCAATTTGTCCTGAGGATGAACGGGAAGAGGGGGAACCAATGAGAGACTAGCTCCAGGGGTTGGGACAGGCACAGGTCACTCTATTTTCCCATCAGGAAGAAGAATTAAGCACAAGCTCAGCCTGCCCCCCAGAACCAGAAGAGGGCCTGAAGCAATCCTGCGCTTTTGCGGCCAGCTCCCAAAAAAGCGAGTTGAAAAATGGAGCTCAGGGGCACTGCAATTCACAAACCTGCAGAGTTTTAAATGATACCTCTCGTCCACAAATATATTAAGGGAAGGCAACGAAGAGGCTTTGAAAGCAAGGCAGAATTGCAGGAAACAGATTTCAGGAGGTAGATTCGAATCGCCTTGAAAGCACATGAAAAGCGGCAAAACGTGGACAATGATGCCCTTGGCCAAGAAGGGCGTATGCGTTTTTTCCTGAATATATTCAGGAAAAAACGCATACGCCCTTTTTGGCCAACCAAGCAACCTGGAAAGGCCAATCAGCGCTCCAAAGAAGTCTCGCTTCCCAGCGGGCAAAAGGGCCATGCGGAAAAAAGTGTCCAAACCAGAAATGCAGGACCGGCCATGGAGAAATGGGAGCCTTGCTACGCTGATGGGTGGGATGTAAATTGCCAACAGCCACTCTGGAGAAGTGTACGGTGTGTTCTGAAACATCTAAAAAACACAGCTTGGAGAGCATAGGGCACTTCCACTCATGGGCGTATAAATTGGGAAAACTAAAAATCAGAAAGACACAGGCACCCCAAAGTTTAGGGCTGCTCTGTTGACAAGAACCCCCACTTCATTACACCTTAAATATCCTAGGAAAGAGAAAAATGGTTAAAGAAGTTGGGATCCTCATGTACAATGGAATATCACTCAGCCATGAAATCAACGTCATAAGGCTAGTAGCAGCACGATGAGTGGATTTAGGTACGACGATTCTAAGTGAAATAAGTCACACAGAAAAAGACACTTATCATAAGATATCACTTCGAGAGGGAATGTAAAAACCGCTACACTTGAACTGAATTACAAAACAGAACAGAGTCACACGTTTAGGAAACACACTACGGCTGCTGAACGGGAAAGGTGAGGTGGGGTGATGCATAAAACAAGGGTTTCAAATTAGCTCAGATACCGTTCCATAAACCCAATATGTAAGAGACAAGACCTATTCCTTTTTCAGTGAACTGGACTCAACACCCCCTATTCACCGCACAAGAATATATCTGACTAGTAAGAATCTTCAAACCTATGTATTGATATCTCTCTGTAAGTGAGTCAAGGGGGTGTAAAGCGGCATAAACACAGCCGTGAAAAGCAGCTAAACCCCATTATAAAAATAAATTACTTTTCAAAACCCGTGAAAAAAAGACAGTGAAAGAGAGAGAAATTCTTACAAAATTCGTTCAGGGGCTGTGATGCAACCTGGATTGACCATATCTAGACCCACAGCTGATTGAGACATAAGGGTGGACACTCTTGGGGCTGAGAGGTTCGGTGAGGTTGGGTGAGCCAACGCAGACCCTTTCAAGTAATACTGCATGGTACCCATCCCATGGGTCCCAAATCTCCAGGTTCAAGGGCATCTTCCTACGTCGAAAACAGGCATGAGAAACCCAGAAGATGGTACACCGTGTGATCGGGAAAGGTTTCTAAAACGCACCTCATTTCTCATCTCCTTTGCTCGGGTTCGCCATTCCAGCCGATTTACTAGCCATCTCCCTCCTTGGAGAATCAGCACCTTTAACCTCCTGTTCCGTACAGGTTGCAATTTGTCCTGAGGATGAACGGGAAGAGGGGGAACCAATGAGAGACTAGCTCTAGGTGTTGGGACAGGCACAGGTCACTCTATTTTCCCATCAGGAAGAAGAATTAAGCACAAGCTCAGCCTGCCCCCCAGAACCAGAAGAGGGCCTGAAGCAATCCTGCGCTTTTGCGGCCAGGTCCCAAAAAAGCGAGTTGAAAAATGGAGCTCAGGGGCACTGCAATTCACAAACCTGCAGAGTTTTAAATGATACCTCTCGTCCACAAATATATTAAGGGAAGGCAACGAAGAGGCTTTGAAAGCAAGGCAGAATTGCAGGAAACAGATTTCAGGAGGTAGATTCGAATCGCCTTGAAAGCACATGAAAAGCGGCAAAACGTGGACAATGATGCCCTTGGCCAAAAAGGGCGTATGCGTTTTTTCCTGAATATATTCAGGAAAAAACGCATACGCCCTTTTTGGCCAACCAAGCAACCTGGAAAGGCCAATCAGCGCTCCAAAGAAGTCTCGCTTCCCAGCGGGCAAAAGGGCCATGCGGAAAAAAGTGTCCAAACCAGAAATGCAGGACCGGCCATGGAGAAATGGGAGCCTTGCTACGCTGATGGGTGGGATGTAAATTGCCAACAGCCACTCTGGAGAAGTGTACGGTGTGTTCTGAAACATCTAAAAAACACAGCTTGGAGAGCATAGGGCACTTCCACTCATGGGCGTATAAATTGGGAAAACTAAAAATCAGCAAGACACAGGCACCCCAAAGTTTAGGGCTGCTCTGTTGACAAGAACCCCCACTTCATTACACCTTAAATATCCTAGGAAAGAGAAAAATGGATAAAGAAGTTGGGGTCCTCATGTACAATGGAATATCACTCAGCCATGAAATCAACGTCATAAGGCTAGTAGCAGCACGATGAGTGGATTTAGGTACGACGATTCTAAGTGAAATAAGTCACACAGAAAAAGACACTTATCATAAGATATCACTTCTAGAGGGAATGTAAAAACCGCTACACTTGAACTGAATTACAAAACAGAACAGAGTCACACGTTTAGGAAACACACTACGGCTGCTGAACGGGAAAGGTGAGGTGGGGTGATGCATAAAACAAGGGTTTCAAATTAGCTCCGATACCGTTCCATAAACCCAATATGTAAGAGACAAGACCTATCCCTTTTTCAGTGAACTGGACTCAACACCCCCTATTCACCGCACAAGAATATATCTGACTAGTAAGAATCTTCAAACCTATGTATTGATATCTCTCTGTAAGTGAGTCAAGGGGGTGTAAAGCGGCATAAACACAGCCGTGAAAAGCAGCTAAACCCCATTATAAAAATAAATTACTTTTCAAAACCCGTGAAACAAAGACAGTGAAAGAGAGAGAAATTCTTACAAAATTCGTTCAGGGGCTGTGATGCAACCTGGATTGACCATATCTAGACCCACAGCTGATTGAGACATAAGGGTGGACACTCTTGGGGCTGAGAGGTTCGGTGAGGTTGGGTGAGCCAACGCAGACCCTTTCAAGTAATACTGCATGGTACCCATCCCATGGGTCCCAAATCTCCAGGTTCAAGGGCATCTTCCTACGTCGAAAACAGGCATGAGAAACCCAGAAGATGGTACACCGTGTGATCGGGAAAGGTTTCTAAAACGCACCTCATTTCTCATCTCCTTTGCTCGGGTTCGCCATTCCAGCCGATTTACTAGCCATCTCCCTCCTTGGAGAATCAGCACCTTTACCCTCCTGTTCCGTACAGGTTGCAATTTGTCCTGAGGATGAACGGGAAGAGGGGGAACCAATGAGAGACTAGCTCCAGGGGTTGCGACAGGCACAGGTCACTCTATTTTCCCATCAGGAAGAAGAATTAAGCACAAGCTCAGCCTGCCCCCCAGAACCAGAAGAGGGCCTGAAGCAATCCTGCGCTTTTGCAGCCAGCTCCCAAAAAAGCGAGTTGAAAAATGGAGCTCAGGGGCACTGCAATTCACAAACCTGCAGAGTTTTAAATGATACCTCTCGTCCACAAATATATTAAGGGAAGGCAACGAAGAGGCTTTGAAAGCAAGGCAGAATTGCAGGAAACAGATTTCAGGAGGTAGATTCGAATCGCCTTGAAAGCACATGAAAAGCGGCAAAACGTGGACAATGATGCCCTTGGCCAAGAAGGGCGTATGCGTTTTTTCCTGAATATATTCAGGAAAAAACGCATACGCCCTTTTTGGCCAACCAAGCAACCTGGAAAGGCCAATCAGCGCTCCAAAGAAGTCTCGCTTCCCAGCGGGCAAAAGGGCCATGCGGAAAAAAGTGTCCAAACCAGAAATGCAGGACCGGCCATGGAGAAATGGGAGCCTTGCTACGCTGATGGGTGGGATGTAAATTGCCAACAGCCACTCTGGAGAAGTGTACGGTGTGTTCTGAAACATCTAAAAAACACAGCTTGGAGAGCATAGGGCACTTCCACTCATGGGCGTATAAATTGGGAAAACTAAAAATCAGAAAGACACAGGCACCCCAAAGTTTAGGGCTGCTCTGTTGACAAGAACCCCCACTTCATTACACCTTAAATATCCTAGGAAAGAGAAAAATGGTTAAAGAAGTTGGGATCCTCATGTACAATGGAATATCACTCAGCCATGAAATCAACGTCATAAGGCTAGTAGCAGCACGATGAGTGGATTTAGGTACGACGATTCTAAGTGAAATAAGTCACACAGAAAAAGACACTTATCATAAGATATCACTTCGAGAGGGAATGTAAAAACCGCTACACTTGAACTGAATTACAAAACAGAACAGAGTCACACGTTTAGGAAACACACTACGGCTGCTGAACGGGAAAGGTGAGGTGGGGTGATGCATAAAACAAGGGTTTCAAATTAGCTCAGATACCGTTCCATAAACCCAATATGTAAGAGACAAGACCTATTCCTTTTTCAGTGAACTGGACTCAACACCCCCTATTCACCGCACAAGAATATATCTGACTAGTAAGAATCTTCAAACCTATGTATTGATATCTCTCTGTAAGTGAGTCAAGGGGGTGTAAAGCGGCATAAACACAGCCGTGAAAAGCAGCTAAACCCCATTATAAAAATAAATTACTTTTCAAAACCCGTGAAAAAAAGACAGTGAAAGAGAGAGAAATTCTTACAAAATTCGTTCAGGGGCTGTGATGCAACCTGGATTGACCATATCTAGACCCACAGCTGATTGAGACATAAGGGTGGACACTCTTGGGGCTGAGAGGTTCGGTGAGGTTGGGTGAGCCAACGCAGACCCTTTCAAGTAATACTGCATGGTACCCATCCCATGGGTCCCAAATCTCCAGGTTCAAGGGCATCTTCCTACGTCGAAAACAGGCATGAGAAACCCAGAAGATGGTACACCGTGTGATCGGGAAAGGTTTCTAAAACGCACCTCATTTCTCATCTCCTTTGCTCGGGTTCGCCATTCCAGCCGATTTACTAGCCATCTCCCTCCTTGGAGAATCAGCACCTTTAACCTCCTGTTCCGTACAGGTTGCAATTTGTCCTGAGGATGAACGGGAAGAGGGGGAACCAATGAGAGACTAGCTCTAGGTGTTGGGACAGGCACAGGTCACTCTATTTTCCCATCAGGAAGAAGAATTAAGCACAAGCTCAGCCTGCCCCCCAGAACCAGAAGAGGGCCTGAAGCAATCCTGCGCTTTTGCGGCCAGGTCCCAAAAAAGCGAGTTGAAAAATGGAGCTCAGGGGCACTGCAATTCACAAACCTGCAGAGTTTTAAATGATACCTCTCGTCCACAAATATATTAAGGGAAGGCAACGAAGAGGCTTTGAAAGCAAGGCAGAATTGCAGGAAACAGATTTCAGGAGGTAGATTCGAATCGCCTTGAAAGCACATGAAAAGCGGCAAAACGTGGACAATGATGCCCTTGGCCAAAAAGGGCGTATGCGTTTTTTCCTGAATATATTCAGGAAAAAACGCATACGCCCTTTTTGGCCAACCAAGCAACCTGGAAAGGCCAATCAGCGCTCCAAAGAAGTCTCGCTTCCCAGCGGGCAAAAGGGCCATGCGGAAAAAAGTGTCCAAACCAGAAATGCAGGACCGGCCATGGAGAAATGGGAGCCTTGCTACGCTGATGGGTGGGATGTAAATTGCCAACAGCCACTCTGGAGAAGTGTACGGTGTGTTCTGAAACATCTAAAAAACACAGCTTGGAGAGCATAGGGCACTTCCACTCATGGGCGTATAAATTGGGAAAACTAAAAATCAGCAAGACACAGGCACCCCAAAGTTTAGGGCTGCTCTGTTGACAAGAACCCCCACTTCATTACACCTTAAATATCCTAGGAAAGAGAAAAATGGATAAAGAAGTTGTGGTCCTCATGTACAATGGAATATCACTCAGCCATGAAATCAACGTCATAAGGCTAGCAGCAGCACGATGAGTGGATTTAGGTACGACGATTCTAAGTGAAATAAGTCACACAGAAAAAGACACTTATCATAAGATATCACTTCGAGAGGGAATGTAAAAACCGCTACACTTGAACTGAATTACAAAACAGAACAGAGTCACACGTTTAGGAAACACACTACGGCTGCTGAACGGGAAAGGTGAGGTGGGGTGATGCATAAAACAAGGGTTTCAAATTAGCTCAGATACCGTTCCATAAACCCAATATGTAAGACACAAGACCTATTCCTTTTTCAGTGAACTGGACTCAACACCCCCTATTCACCGCACAAGAATATATCTGACTAGTAAGAATCTTCAAACCTATGTATTGATATCTCTCTGTAAGTGAGTCAAGGGGGTGTAAAGCGGCATAAACACAGCCGTGAAAAGCAGCTAAACCCCATTATAAAAATAAATTACTTTTCAAAACCCGTGAAACAAAGACAGTGAAAGAGAGAGAAATTCTTACAAAATTCGTTCAGGGGCTGTGATGCAACCTGGATTGACCATATCTAGACCACAGCTGATTGAGACATAAGGGTGGACACTCTTGGGGCTGAGAGGTTCGGTGAGGTTGGGTGAGCCAACGCAGACCCTTTCAAGTAATACTGCATGGTACCCATCCCATGGGTCCCAAATCTCCAGGTTCAAGGGCATCTTCCTACGTCGAAAACAGGCATGAGAAACCCAGAAGATGGTACACCGTGTGATCGGGAAAGGTTTCTAAAACGCACCTCATTTCTCATCTCCTTTGCTCGGGTTCGCCATTCCAGCCGATTTACTAGCCATCTCCCTCCTTGGAGAATCAGCACCTTTACCCTCCTGTTCCGTACAGGGTGCAATTTGTCCTGAGGATGAACGGGAAGAGGGGGAACCAATGAGAGACTAGCTCTAGGGGTTGGGACAGGCACAGGTCACTCTATTTTCCCATCAGGAAGAAGAATTAAGCACAAGCTCAGCCTGCCCCCCAGAACCAGAAGAGGGCCTGAAGCAATCCTGCGCTTTTGCGGCCAGCTCCCAAAAAAGCGAGTTGAAAAATGGAGCTCAGGGGCACTGCAATTCACAAACCTGCAGAGTTTTAAATGATACCTCTCGTCCACAAATATATTAAGGGAAGGCAACGAAGAGGCTTTGAAAGCAAGGCAGAATTGCAGGAAACAGATTTCAGGAGGTAGATTCGAATCGCCTTGAAAGCACATGAAAAGCGGCAAAACGTGGACAATGATGCCCTTGGCCAAAAAGGGCGTAAGCGTTTTTTCCTGAATATATTCAGGAAAAAACGCATACGCCCTTTTTGGCCAACCAAGCAACCTGGAAAGGCCAATCAGCGCTCCAAAGAAGTCTCGCTTCCCAGCGGGCAAAAGGGCCATGCGGAAAAAAGTGTCCAAACCAGAAATGCAGGACCGGCCATGGAGAAATGGGAGCCTTGCTACGCTGATGGGTGGGATGTAAATTGCCAACAGCCACTCTGGAGAAGTGTACGGTGTGTTCTGAAACATCTAAAAAACACAGCTTGGAGAGCATAGGGCACTTCCACTCATGGGCGTATAAATTGGGAAAACTAAAAATCAGCAAGACACAGGCACCCCAAAGTTTAGGGCTGCTCTGTTGACAAGAACCCCCACTTCATTACACCTTAAATATCCTAGGAAAGAGAAAAATGGATAAAGAAGTTGGGGTCCTCATGTACAATGGAATATCACTCAGCCATGAAATCAACGTCATAAGGCTAGTAGCAGCACGATGAGTGGATTTAGGTACGACGATTCTAAGTGAAATAAGTCACACAGAAAAAGACACTTATCATAAGATATCACTTCGAGAGGGAATGTAAAAACCGCTACACTTGAACTGAATTACAAAACAGAACAGAGTCACACGTTTAGGAAACACACTACGGCTGCTGAACGGGAAAGGTGAGGTGGGGTGATGCATAAAACAAGGGTTTCAAATTAGCTCAGATACCGTTCCATAAACCCAATATGTAAGAGACAAGACCTATTCCTTTTTCAGTGAACTGGACTCAACACCCCCTATTCACCGCACAAGAATATATCTGACTAGTAAGAATCTTCAAACCTATGTATTGATATCTCTCTGTAAGTGAGTCAAGGGGGTGTAAAGCGGCATAAACACAGCCGTGAAAAGCAGCTAAACCCCATTATAAAAATAAATTACTTTTCAAAACCCGTGAAACAAAGACAGTGAAAGAGAGAGAAATTCTTACAAAATTCGTTCAGGGGCTGTGATGCAACCTGGATTGACCATATCTAGACCCACAGCTGATTGAGACATAAGGGTGGACACTCTTGGGGCTGAGAGGTTCGGTGAGGTTGGGTGAGCCAACGCAGACCCTTTCAAGTAATACTGCATGGTACCCATCCCATGGGTCCCAAATCTCCAGGTTCAAGGGCATCTTCCTACGTCGAAAACAGGCATGAGAAACCCAGAAGATGGTACACCGTGTGATCGGGAAAGGTTTCTAAAACGCACCTCATTTCTCATCTCCTTTGCTCGGGTTCGCCATTCCAGCCGATTTACTAGCCATCTCCCTCCTTGGAGAATCAGCACCTTTACCCTCCTGTTCCGTACAGGGTGCAATTTGTCCTGAGGATGAACGGGAAGAGGGGGAACCAATGAGAGACTAGCTCCAGGGGTTGGGACAGGCACAGGTCACTCTATTTTCCCATCAGGAAGAAGAATTAAGCACAAGCTCAGCCTGCCCCCCAGAACCAGAAGAGGGCCTGAAGCAATCCTGCGCTTTTGCGGCCAGGTCCCAAAAAAGCGAGTTGAAAAATGGAGCTCAGGGGCACTGCAATTCACAAACCTGCAGAGTTTTAAATGATACCTCTCGTGCACAAATATATTAAGGGAAGGCAACGAAGAGGCTTTGAAAGCAAGGCAGAATTGCAGGAAACAGATTTCAGGAGGTAGATTCGAATCGCCTTGAAAGCACATGAAAAGCGGCAAAACGTGGACAATGATGCCCTTGGCCAAAAAGGGCGTAAGCGTTTTTTCCTGAATATATTCAGGAAAAAACGCATACGCCCTTTTTGGCCAACCAAGCAACCTGGAAAGGCCAATCAGCGCTCCAAAGAAGTCTCGCTTCCCAGCGGGCAAAAGGGCCATGCGGAAAAAAGTGTCCAAACCAGAAATGCAGGACCGGCCATGGAGAAATGGGAGCCTTGCTACGCTGATGGGTGGGAGGTAAATTGCCAACAGCCACTCTGGAGAAGTGTACGGTGTGTTCTGAAACATCTAAAAAACACAGCTTGGAGAGCATAGGGCACTTCCACTCATGGGCGTATAAATTGGGAAAACTAAAAATCAGCAAGACACAGGCACCCCAAAGTTTAGGGCTGCTCTGTTGACAAGAACCCCCACTTCATTACACCTTAAATATCCTAGGAAAGAGAAAAATGGATAAAGAAGTTGGGGTCCTCATGTACAATGGAATATCACTCAGCCATGAAATCAACGTCATAAGGCTAGTAGCAGCACGATGAGTGGATTTAGGTACGACGATTCTAAGTGAAATAAGTCACACAGAAAAAGACACTTATCATAAGATATCACTTCTAGAGGGAATGTAAAAACCGCTACACTTGAACTGAATTACAAAACAGAACAGAGTCACACGTTTAGGAAACACACTACGGCTGCTGAACGGGAAAGGTGAGGTGGGGTGATGCATAAAACAAGGGTTTCAAATTAGCTCCGATACCGTTCCATAAACCCAATATGTAAGAGACAAGACCTATCCCTTTTTCAGTGAACTGGACTCAACACCCCCTATTCACCGCACAAGAATATATCTGACTAGTAAGAATCTTCAAACCTATGTATTGATATCTCTCTGTAAGTGAGTCAAGGGGGTGTAAAGCGGCATAAACACAGCCGTGAAAAGCAGCTAAACCCCATTATAAAAATAAATTACTTTTCAAAACCCGTGAAACAAAGACAGTGAAAGAGAGAGAAATTCTTACAAAATTCGTTCAGGGGCTGTGATGCAACCTGGATTGACCATATCTAGACCCACAGCTGATTGAGACATAAGGGTGGACACTCTTGGGGCTGAGAGGTTCGGTGAGGTTGGGTGAGCCAACGCAGACCCTTTCAAGTAATACTGCATGGTACCCATCCCATGGGTCCCAAATCTCCAGGTTCAAGGGCATCTTCCTACGTCGAAAACAGGCATGAGAAACCCAGAAGATGGTACACCGTGTGATCGGGAAAGGTTTCTAAAACGCACCTCATTTCTCATCTCCTTTGCTCGGGTTCGCCATTCCAGCCGATTTACTAGCCATCTCCCTCCTTGGAGAATCAGCACCTTTACCCTCCTGTTCCGTACAGGTTGCAATTTGTCCTGAGGATGAACGGGAAGAGGGGGAACCAATGAGAGACTAGCTCCAGGGGTTGGGACAGGCACAGGTCACTCTATTTTCCCATCAGGAAGAAGAATTAAGCACAAGCTCAGCCTGCCCCCCAGAACCAGAAGAGGGCCTGAAGCAATCCTGCGCTTTTGCGGCCAGCTCCCAAAAAAGCGAGTTGAAAAATGGAGCTCAGGGGCACTGCAATTCACAAACCTGCAGAGTTTTAAATGATACCTCTCGTCCACAAATATATTAAGGGAAGGCAACGAAGAGGCTTTGAAAGCAAGGCAGAATTGCAGGAAACAGATTTCAGGAGGTAGATTCGAATCGCCTTGAAAGCACATGAAAAGCGGCAAAACGTGGACAATGATGCCCTTGGCCAAGAAGGGCGTATGCGTTTTTTCCTGAATATATTCAGGAAAAAACGCATACGCCCTTTTTGGCCAACCAAGCAACCTGGAAAGGCCAATCAGCGCTCCAAAGAAGTCTCGCTTCCCAGCGGGCAAAAGGGCCATGCGGAAAAAAGTGTCCAAACCAGAAATGCAGGACCGGCCATGGAGAAATGGGAGCCTTGCTACGTTGATGGGTGGGATGTAAATTGCCAACAGCCACTCTGGAGAAGTGTACGGTGTGTTCTGAAACATCTAAAAAACACAGCTTGGAGAGCATAGGGCACTTCCACTCATGGGCGTATAAATTGGGAAAACTAAAAATCAGCAAGACACAGGCACCCCAAAGTTTAGGGCTGCTCTGTTGACAAGAACCCCCACTTCATTACACCTTAAATATCCTAGGAAAGAGAAAAATGGTTAAAGAAGTTGGGGTCCTCATGTACAATGGAATATCACTCAGCCATGAAATCAACGTCATAAGGCTAGTAGCAGCACGATGAGTGGATTTAGGTACGACGATTCTAAGTGAAATAAGTCACACAGAAAAAGACACTTATCATAAGATATCACTTCGAGAGGGAATGTAAAAACCGCTACACTTGAACTGAATTACAAAACAGAACAGAGTCACACGTTTAGGAAACACACTACGGCTGCTGAACGGGAAAGGTGAGGTGGGGTGATGCATAAAACAAGGGTTTCAAATTAGCTCAGATACCGTTCCATAAACCCAATATGTAAGAGACAAGACCTATTCCTTTTTCAGTGAACTGGACTCAACACCCCCTATTCACCGCACAAGAATATATCTGACTAGTAAGAATCTTCAAACCTATGTATTGATATCTCTCTGTAAGTGAGTCAAGGGGGTGTAAAGCGGCATAAACACAGCCGTGAAAAGCAGCTAAACCCCATTATAAAAATAAATTACTTTTCAAAACCCGTGAAACAAAGACAGTGAAAGAGAGAGAAATTCTTACAAAATTCGTTCAGGGGCTGTGATGCAACCTGGATTGACCATATCTAGACCCACAGCTGATTGAGACATAAGGGTGGACACTCTTGGGGCTGAGAGGTTCGGTGAGGTTGGGTGAGCCAACGCAGACCCTTTCAAGTAATACTGCATGGTACCCATCCCATGGGTCCCAAATCTCCAGGTTCAAGGGCATCTTCCTACGTCGAAAACAGGCATGAGAAACCCAGAAGATGGTACACCGTGTGATCGGGAAAGGTTTCTAAAACGCACCTCATTTCTCATCTCCTTTGCTCGGGTTCGCCATTCCAGCCGATTTACTAGCCATCTCCCTCCTTGGAGAATCAGCACCTTTACCCTCCTGTTCCGTACAGGGTGCAATTTGTCCTGAGGATGAACGGGAAGAGGGGGAACCAATGAGAGACTAGCTCCAGGGGTTGGGACAGGCACAGGTCACTCTATTTTCCCATCAGGAAGAAGAATTAAGCACAAGCTCAGCCTGCCCCCCAGAACCAGAAGAGGGCCTGAAGCAATCCTGCGCTTTTGCGGCCAGGTCCCAAAAAAGCGAGTTGAAAAATGGAGCTCAGGGGCAATGCAATTCACAAACCTGCAGAGTTTTAAATGATACCTCTCGTGCACAAATATATTAAGGGAAGGCAACGAAGAGGCTTTGAAAGCAAGGCAGAATTGCAGGAAACAGATTTCAGGAGGTAGATTCGAATCGCCTTGAAAGCACATGAAAAGCGGCAAAACGTGGACAATGATGCCCTTGGCCAAAAAGGGCGTAAGCGTTTTTTCCTGAATATATTCAGGAAAAAACGCATACGCCCTTTTTGGCCAACCAAGCAACCTGGAAAGGCCAATCAGCGCTCCAAAGAAGTCTCGCTTCCCAGCGGGCAAAAGGGCCATGCGGAAAAAAGTGTCCAAACCAGAAATGCAGGACCGGCCATGGAGAAATGGGAGCCTTGCTACGCTGATGGGTGGGATGTAAATTGCCAACAGCCACTCTGGAGAAGTGTACGGTGTGTTCTGAAACATCTAAAAAACACAGCTTGGAGAGCATAGGGCACTTCCACTCATGGGCGTATAAATTGGGAAAACTAAAAATCAGCAAGACACAGGCACCCCAAAGTTTAGGGCTGCTCTGTTGACAAGAACCCCCACTTCATTACACCTTAAATATCCTAGGAAAGAGAAAAATGGATAAAGAAGTTGGGGTCCTCATGTACAAAGGAATATCACTCAGCCATGAAATCAACGTCATAAGGCTAGTAGCAGCACGATGAGTGGATTTAGGTACGACGATTCTAAGTGAAATAAGTCACACAGAAAAAGACACTTATCCTAAGATATCACTTCTAGAGGGAATGTAAAAACCGCTACACTTGAACTGAATTACAAAACAGAACAGAGTCACACGTTTAGGAAACACACTACGGCTGCTGAACGGGAAAGGTGAGGTGGGGTGATGCATAAAACAAGGGTTTCAAATTAGCTCCGATACCGTTCCATAAACCCAATATGTAAGAGACAAGACCTATCCCTTTTTCAGTGAACTGGACTCAACACCCCCTATTCACCGCACAAGAATATATCTGACTAGTAAGAATCTTCAAACCTATGTATTGATATCTCTCTGTAAGTGAGTCAAGGGGGTGTAAAGCGGCATAAACACAGCCGTGAAAAGCAGCTAAACCCCATTATAAAAATAAATTACTTTTCAAAACCCGTGAAACAAAGACAGTGAAAGAGAGAGAAATTCTTACAAAATTCGTTCAGGGGCTGTGATGCAACCTGGATTGACCATATCTAGACCCACAGCTGATTGAGACATAAGGGTGGACACTCTTGGGGCTGAGAGGTTCGGTGAGGTTGGGTGAGCCAACGCAGACCCTTTCAAGTAATACTGCATGGTACCCATCCCATGGGTCCCAAATCTCCAGGTTCAAGGGCATCTTCCTACGTCGAAAACAGGCATGAGAAACCCAGAAGATGGTACACCGTGTGATCGGGAAAGGTTTCTAAAACGCACCTCATTTCTCATCTCCTTTGCTCGGGTTCGCCATTCCAGCCGATTTACTAGCCATCTCCCTCCTTGGAGAATCAGCACCTTTACCCTCCTGTTCCGTACAGGTTGCAATTTGTCCTGAGGATGAACGGGAAGAGGGGGAACCAATGAGAGACTAGCTCCAGGGGTTGGGACAGGCACAGGTCACTCTATTTTCCCATCAGGAAGAAGAATTAAGCACAAGCTCAGCCTGCCCCCCAGAACCAGAAGAGGGCCTGAAGCAATCCTGCGCTTTTGCGGCCAGCTCCCAAAAAAGCGAGTTGAAAAATGGAGCTCAGGGGCACTGCAATTCACAAACCTGCAGAGTTTTAAATGATACCTCTCGTCCACAAATATATTAAGGGAAGGCAACGAAGAGGCTTTGAAAGCAAGGCAGAATTGCAGGAAACAGATTTCAGGAGGTAGATTCGAATCGCCTTGAAAGCACATGAAAAGCGGCAAAACGTGGACAATGATGCCCTTGGCCAAGAAGGGCGTATGCGTTTTTTCCTGAATATATTCAGGAAAAAACGCATACGCCCTTTTTGGCCAACCAAGCAACCTGGAAAGGCCAATCAGCGCTCCAAAGAAGTCTCGCTTCCCAGCGGGCAAAAGGGCCATGCGGAAAAAAGTGTCCAAACCAGAAATGCAGGACCGGCCATGGAGAAATGGGAGCCTTGCTACGCTGATGGGTGGGATGTAAATTGCCAACAGCCACTCTGGAGAAGTGTACGGTGTGTTCTGAAACATCTAAAAAACACAGCTTGGAGAGCATAGGGCACTTCCACTCATGGGCGTATAAATTGGGAAAACTAAAAATCAGCAAGACACAGGCACCCCAAAGTTTAGGGCTGCTCTGTTGACAAGAACCCCCACTTCATTACACCTTAAATATCCTAGGAAAGAGAAAAATGGTTAAAGAAGTTGGGGTCCTCATGTACAATGGAATATCACTCAGCCATGAAATCAACGTCATAAGGCTAGTAGCAGCACGATGAGTGGATTTAGGTACGACGATTCTAAGTGAAATAAGTCACACAGAAAAAGACACTTATCATAAGATATCACTTCGAGAGGGAATGTAAAAACCGCTACACTTGAACTGAATTACAAAACAGAACAGAGTCACACGTTTAGGAAACACACTACGGCTGCTGAACGGGAAAGGTGAGGTGGGGTGATGCATAAAACAAGGGTTTCAAATTAGCTCAGATACCGTTCCATAAACCCAATATGTAAGAGACAAGACCTATTCCTTTTTCAGTGAACTGGACTCAACACCCCCTATTCACCGCACAAGAATATATCTGACTAGTAAGAATCTTCAAACCTATGTATTGATATCTCTCTGTAAGTGAGTCAAGGGGGTGTAAAGCGGCATAAACACAGCCGTGAAAAGCAGCTAAACCCCATTATAAAAATAAATTACTTTTCAAAACCCGTGAAACAAAGACAGTGAAAGAGAGAGAAATTCTTACAAAATTCGTTCAGGGGCTGTGATGCAACCTGGATTGACCATATCTAGACCCACAGCTGATTGAGACATAAGGGTGGACACTCTTGGGGCTGAGAGGTTCGGTGAGGTTGGGTGAGCCAACGCAGACCCTTTCAAGTAATACTGCATGGTACCCATCCCATGGGTCCCAAATCTCCAGGTTCAAGGGCATCTTCCTACGTCGAAAACAGGCATGAGAAACCCAGAAGATGGTACACCGTGTGATCGGGAAAGGTTTCTAAAACGCACCTCATTTCTCATCTCCTTTGCTCGGGTTCGCCATTCCAGCCGATTTACTAGCCATCTCCCTCCTTGGAGAATCAGCACCTTTACCCTCCTGTTCCGTACAGGGTGCAATTTGTCCTGAGGATGAACGGGAAGAGGGGGAACCAATGAGAGACTAGCTCCAGGGGTTGGGACAGGCACAGGTCACTCTATTTTCCCATCAGGAAGAAGAATTAAGCACAAGCTCAGCCTGCCCCCCAGAACCAGAAGAGGGCCTGAAGCAATCCTGCGCTTTTGCGGCCAGGTCCCAAAAAAGCGAGTTGAAAAATGGAGCTCAGGGGCACTGCAATTCACAAACCTGCAGAGTTTTAAATGATACCTCTCGTGCACAAATATATTAAGGGAAGGCAACGAAGAGGCTTTGAAAGCAAGGCAGAATTGCAGGAAACAGATTTCAGGAGGTAGATTCGAATCGCCTTGAAAGCACATGAAAAGCGGCAAAACGTGGACAATGATGCCCTTGGCCAAAAAGGGCGTAAGCGTTTTTTCCTGAATATATTCAGGAAAAAACGCATACGCCCTTTTTGGCCAACCAAGCAACCTGGAAAGGCCAATCAGCGCTCCAAAGAAGTCTCGCTTCCCAGCGGGCAAAAGGGCCATGCGGAAAAAAGTGTCCAAACCAGAAATGCAGGACCGGCCATGGAGAAATGGGAGCCTTGCTACGCTGATGGGTGGGATGTAAATTGCCAACAGCCACTCTGGAGAAGTGTACGGTGTGTTCTGAAACATCTAAAAAACACAGCTTGGAGAGCATAGGGCACTTCCACTCATGGGCGTATAAATTGGGAAAACTAAAAATCAGCAAGACACAGGCACCCCAAAGTTTAGGGCTGCTCTGTTGACAAGAACCCCCACTTCATTACACCTTAAATATCCTAGGAAAGAGAAAAATGGATAAAGAAGTTGGGGTCCTCATGTAAAATGGAATATCACTCAGCCATGAAATCAACGTCATAAGGCTAGTAGCAGCACGATGAGTGGATTTAGGTACGACGATTCTAAGTGAAATAAGTCACACAGAAAAAGACACTTATCATAAGATATCACTTCTAGAGGGAATGTAAAAACCGCTACACTTGAACTGAATTACAAAACAGAACAGAGTCACACGTTTAGGAAACACACTACGGCTGCTGAACGGGAAAGGTGAGGTGGGGTGATGCATAAAACAAGGGTTTCAAATTAGCTCCGATACCGTTCCATAAACCCAATATGTAAGAGACAAGACCTATCCCTTTTTCAGTGAACTGGACTCAACACCCCCTATTCACCGCACAAGAATATATCTGACTAGTAAGAATCTTCAAACCTATGTATTGATATCTCTCTGTAAGTGAGTCAAGGGGGTGTAAAGCGGCATAAACACAGCCGTGAAAAGCAGCTAAACCCCATTATAAAAATAAATTACTTTTCAAAACCCGTGAAACAAAGACAGTGAAAGAGAGAGAAATTCTTACAAAATTCGTTCAGGGGCTGTGATGCAACCTGGATTGACCATATCTAGACCCACAGCTGATTGAGACATAAGGGTGGACACTCTTGGGGCTGAGAGGTTCGGTGAGGTTGGGTGAGCCAACGCAGACCCTTTCAAGTAATACTGCATGGTACCCATCCCATGGGTCCCAAATCTCCAGGTTCAAGGGCATCTTCCTACGTCGAAAACAGGCATGAGAAACCCAGAAGATGGTACACCGTGTGATCGGGAAAGGTTTCTAAAACGCACCTCATTTCTCATCTCCTTTGCTCGGGTTCGCCATTCCAGCCGATTTACTAGCCATCTCCCTCCTTGGAGAATCAGCACCTTTACCCTCCTGTTCCGTACAGGGTGCAATTTGTCCTGAGGATGAACGGGAAGAGGGGGAACCAATGAGAGACTAGCTCCAGGGGTTGGGACAGGCACAGGTCACTCTATTTTCCCATCAGGAAGAAGAATTAAGCACAAGCTCAGCCTGCCCCCCAGAACCAGAAGAGGGCCTGAAGCAATCCTGCGCTTTTGCGGCCAGCTCCCAAAAAAGCGAGTTGAAAAATGGAGCTCAGGGGCACTGCAATTCACAAACCTGCACAGTTTTAAATGATACCTCTCGTCCACAAATATATTAAGGGAAGGCAACGAAGAGGCTTTGAAAGCAAGGCAGAATTGCAGGAAACAGATTTCAGGAGGTAGATTCGAATCGCCTTGAAAGCACATGAAAAGCGGCAAAACGTGGACAATGATGCCCTTGGCCAAAAAGGGCGTATGCGTTTTTTCCTGAATATATTCAGGAAAAAACGCATACGCCCTTTTTGGCCAACCAAGCAACCTGGAAAGGCCAATCAGCGCTCCAAAGAAGTCTCGCTTCCCAGCGGGCAAAAGGGCCATGCGGAAAAAAGTGTCCAAACCAGAAATGCAGGACCGGCCATGGAGAAATGGGAGCCTTGCTACGCTGATGGGTGGGATGTAAATTGCCAACAGCCACTCTGGAGAAGTGTACGGTGTGTTCTGAAACATCTAAAAAACACAGCTTGGAGAGCATAGGGCACTTCCACTCATGGGCGTATAAATTGGGAAAACTAAAAATCAGCAAGACACAGGCACCCCAAAGTTTAGGGCTGCTCTGTTGACAAGAACCCCCACTTCATTACACCTTAAATATCCTAGGAAAGAGAAAAATGGTTAAAGAAGTTGGGGTCCTCATGTACAAAGGAATATCACTCAGCCATGAAATCAACGTCATAAGGCTAGTAGCAGCACGATGAGTGGATTTAGGTACGACGATTCTAAGTGAAATAAGTCACACAGAAAAAGACACTTATCCTAAGATATCACTTCTAGAGGGAATGTAAAAACCGCTACACTTGAACTGAATTACAAAACAGAACAGAGTCACACGTTTAGGAAACACACTACGGCTGCTGAACGGGAAAGGTGAGGTGGGGTGATGCATAAAACAAGGGTTTCAAATTAGCTCCGATACCGTTCCATAAACCCAATATGTAAGAGACAAGACCTATCCCTTTTTCAGTGAACTGGACTCAACACCCCCTATTCACCGCACAAGAATATATCTGACTAGTAAGAATCTTCAAACCTATGTATTGATATCTCTCTGTAAGTGAGTCAAGGGGGTGTAAAGCGGCATAAACACAGCCGTGAAAAGCAGCTAAACCCCATTATAAAAATAAATTACTTTTCAAAACCCGTGAAACAAAGACAGTGAAAGAGAGAGAAATTCTTACAAAATTCGTTCAGGGGCTGTGATGCAACCTGGATTGACCATATCTAGACCCACAGCTGATTGAGACATAAGGGTGGACACTCTTGGGGCTGAGAGGTTCGGTGAGGTTGGGTGAGCCAACGCAGACCCTTTCAAGTAATACTGCATGGTACCCATCCCATGGGTCCCAAATCTCCAGGTTCAAGGGCATCTTCCTACGTCGAAAACAGGCATGAGAAACCCAGAAGATGGTACACCGTGTGATCGGGAAAGGTTTCTAAAACGCACCTCATTTCTCATCTCCTTTGCTCGGGTTCGCCATTCCAGCCGATTTACTAGCCATCTCCCTCCTTGGAGAATCAGCACCTTTACCCTCCTGTTCCGTACAGGGTGCAATTTGTCCTGAGGATGAACGGGAAGAGGGGGAACCAATGAGAGACTAGCTCCAGGGGTTGGGACAGGCACAGGTCACTCTATTTTCCCATCAGGAAGAAGAATTAAGCACAAGCTCAGCCTGCCCCCCAGAACCAGAAGAGGGCCTGAAGCAATCCTGCGCTTTTGCGGCCAGCTCCCAAAAAAGCGAGTTGAAAAATGGAGCTCAGGGGCACTGCAATTCACAAACCTGCACAGTTTTAAATGATACCTCTCGTCCACAAATATATTAAGGGAAGGCAACGAAGAGGCTTTGAAAGCAAGGCAGAATTGCAGGAAACAGATTTCAGGAGGTAGATTCGAATCGCCTTGAAAGCACATGAAAAGCGGCAAAACGTGGACAATGATGCCCTTGGCCAAAAAGGGCGTATGCGTTTTTTCCTGAATATATTCAGGAAAAAACGCATACGCCCTTTTTGGCCAACCAAGCAACCTGGAAAGGCCAATCAGCGCTCCAAAGAAGTCTCGCTTCCCAGCGGGCAAAAGGGCCATGCGGAAAAAAGTGTCCAAACCAGAAATGCAGGACCGGCCATGGAGAAATGGGAGCCTTGCTACGCTGATGGGTGGGATGTAAATTGCCAACAGCCACTCTGGAGAAGTGTACGGTGTGTTCTGAAACATCTAAAAAACACAGCTTGGAGAGCATAGGGCACTTCCACTCATGGGCGTATAAATTGGGAAAACTAAAAATCAGCAAGACACAGGCACCCCAAAGTTTAGGGCTGCTCTGTTGACAAGAACCCCCACTTCATTACACCTTAAATATCCTAGGAAAGAGAAAAATGGTTAAAGAAGTTGGGGTCCTCATGTACAAAGGAATATCACTCAGCCATGAAATCAACGTCATAAGGCTAGTAGCAGCACGATGAGTGGATTTAGGTACGACGATTCTAAGTGAAATAAGTCACACAGAAAAAGACACTTATCCTAAGATATCACTTCTAGAGGGAATGTAAAAACCGCTACACTTGAACTGAATTACAAAACAGAACAGAGTCACACGTTTAGGAAACACACTATGGCTGCTGAACGGGCAAGGTGAGGTGGGGTGATGCATAAAACAAGGGTTTCAAATTAGCTCAGATACCGTTCCATAAACCCAATATGTAAGAGACAAGACCTATTCCTTTTTCAGTGAACTGGACTCAACACCCCCAATTCACCGCACAAGAATATATCTGACTAGTAAGAATCTTCAAACCTATGTATTGATATCTCTCTGTAAGTGAGTCAAGGGGGTGTAAAGCGGCATAAACACAGCCGTGAAAAGCAGGTAAACCCCATTATAAAAATAAATTACTTTTCAAAACCCGTGAAACAAAGACAGTGAAAGAGAGAGAAATTCTTCCAAAATTCGTTCAGGGGCTGTGATGCAACCTGGATTGACCATATCTAGACCCACAGCTGATTGAGACATAAGGGTGGACACTCTTGGGGCTGAGAGGTTCGGTGAGGTTGGGTGAGCCAACGCAGACCCTTTCAAGTAATACTGCATGGTACCCATCCCATGGGTCCCAAATCTCCAGGTTCAAGGGCATCTTCCTACGTCGAAAACAGGCATGAGAAACCCAGAAGATGGTACACCGTGTGATCGGGAAAGGTTTCTAAAACGCACCTCATTTCTCATCTCCTTTGCTCGGGTTCGCCATTCCAGCCGATTTACTAGCCATCTCCCTCCTTGGAGAATCAGCACCTTTACCCTCCTGTTCCGTACAGGGTGCAATTTGTCCTGAGGATGAACGGGAAGAGGGGGAACCAATGAGAGACTAGCTCCAGGGGTTGGGACAGGCACAGGTCACTCTATTTTCCCATCAGGAAGAAGAATTAAGCACAAGCTCAGCCTGCCCCCCAGAACCAGAAGAGGGCCTGAAGCAATCCTGCGCTTTTGCGGCCAGCTCCCAAAAAAGCGAGTTGAAAAATGGAGCTCAGGGGCACTGCAATTCACAAACCTGCAGAGTTTTAAATGATACCTCTCGTCCACAAATATATTAAGGGAAGGCAACGAAGAGGCTTTGAAAGCAAGGCAGAATTGCAGGAAACAGATTTCAGGAGGTAGATTCGAATCGCCTTGAAAGCACATGAAAAGCGGCAAAACGTGGACAATGATGCCCTTGGCCAAGAAGGGCGTATGCGTTTTTTCCTGAATATATTCAGGAAAAAACGCATACGCCCTTTTTGGCCAACCAAGCAACCTGGAAAGGCCAATCAGCGCTCCAAAGAAGTCTCGCTTCCCAGCGGGCAAAAGGGCCATGCGGAAAAAAGTGTCCAAACCAGAAATGCAGGACCGGCCATGGAGAAATGGGAGCCTTGCTACGCTGATGGGTGGGATGTAAATTGCCAACAGCCACTCTGGAGAAGTGTACGGTGTGTTCTGAAACATCTAAAAAACACAGCTTGGAGAGCATAGGGCACTTCCACTCATGGGCGTATAAATTGGGAAAACTAAAAATCAGCAAGACAGAGGCACCCCAAAGTTTAGGGCTGCTCTGTTGACAAGAACCCCCACTTCATTACACCTTAAATATCCTAGGAAAGAGAAAAATGGTTAAAGAAGTTGGGGTCCTCATGTACAATGGAATATCACTCAGCCATGAAATCAACGTCATAAGGCTAGTAGCAGCACGATGAGTGGATTTAGGTACGACGATTCTAAGTGAAATAAGTCACACAGAAAAAGACACTTATCATAAGATATCACTTCGAGAGGGAATGTAAAAACCGCTTCACTTGAACTGAATTACAAAACAGAACAGAGTCACACGTTTAGGAAACACACTACGGCTGCTGAACGGGAAAGGTGAGGTGGGGTGATGCATAAAACAAGGGTTTCAAATTAGCTCCGATACCGTTCCATAAACCCAATATGTAAGAGACAAGACCTATCCCTTTTTCAGTGAACTGGACTCAACACCCCCTATTCACCGCACAAGAATATATCTGACTAGTAAGAATCTTCAAACCTATGTATTGATATCTCTCTGTAAGTGAGTCAAGGGGGTGTAAAGCGGCATAAACACAGCCGTGAAAAGCAGCTAAACCCCATTATAAAAATAAATTACTTTTCAAAACCCGTGAAACAAAGACAGTGAAAGAGAGAGAAATTCTTACAAAATTCGTTCAGGGGCTGTGATGCAACCTGGATTGACCATATCTAGACCCACAGCTGATTGAGACATAAGGGTGGACACTCTTGGGGCTGAGAGGTTCGGTGAGGTTGGGTGAGCCAACGCAGACCCTTTCAAATAATACTGCATGGTACCCATCCCATGGGTCCCAAATCTCCAGGTTCAAGGGCATCTTCCTACGTCGAAAACAGGCATGAGAAACCCAGAAAATGGTACACCGTGTGATCGGGAAAGGTTTCTAAAACGCACCTCATTTCTCATCTCCTTTGCTCGTGTTCGCCATTCCAGCCGATTTACTAGCCATCTCCCTCCTTGGAGAATCAGCACCTTTACCCTCCTGTTCCGTACAGGTTGCAATTTGTCCTGAGGATGAACGGGAAGAGGGGGAACCAATGAGAGACTAGCTCCAGGGGTTGGGACAGGCACAGGTCACTCTATTTTCCCATCAGGAAGAAGAATTAAGCACAAGCTCAGCCTGCCCCCCAGAACCAGAAGAGGGCCTGAAGCAATCCTGCGCTTTTGCGGCCAGCTCCCAAAAAAGCGAGTTGAAAAATGGAGCTCAGGGGCACTGCAATTCACAAACCTGCAGAGTTTTAAATGATACCTCTCGTCCACAAATATATTAAGGGAAGGCAACGAAGAGGCTTTGAAAGCAAGGCAGAATTGCAGGAAACAGATTTCAGGAGGTAGATTCGAATCGCCTTGAAAGCACATGAAAAGCGGCAAAACGTGGACAATGATGCCCTTGGCCAAGAAGGGCGTATGCGTTTTTTCCTGAATATATTCAGGAAAAAACGCATACGCCCTTTTTGGCCAACCAAGCAACCTGGAAAGGCCAATCAGCGCTCCAAAGAAGTCTCGCTTCCCAGCGGGCAAAAGGGCCATGCGGAAAAAAGTGTCCAAACCAGAAATGCAGGACCGGCCATGGAGAAATGGGAGCCTTGCTACGCTGATGGGTGGGATGTAAATTGCCAACAGCCACTCTGGAGAAGTGTACGGTGTGTTCTGAAACATCTAAAAAACACAGCTTGGAGAGCATAGGGCACTTCCACTCATGGGCGTATAAATTGGGAAAACTAAAAATCAGCAAGACACAGGCACCCCAAAGTTTAGGGCTGCTCTGTTGAAAAGAACCCCCACTTCATTACACCTTAAATATCCTAGGAAAGAGAAAAATGGTTAAAGAAGTTGGGGTCCTCATGTACAATGGAATATCACTCAGCCATGAAATCAACGTCATAAGGCTAGTAGCAGCACGATGAGTGGATTTAGGTACGACGATTCTAAGTGAAATAAGTCACACAGAAAAAGACACTTATCATAAGATATCACTTCGAGAGGGAATGTAAAAACCGCTACACTTGAACTGAATTACAAAACAGAACAGAGTCACACGTTTAGGAAACACACTACGGCTGCTGAACGGGAAAGGTGAGGTGGGGTGATGCATAAAACAAGGGTTTCAAATTAGCTCAGATACCGTTCCATAAACCCAATATGTAAGAGACAAGACCTATTCCTTTTTCAGTGAACTGGACTCAACACCCCCTATTCACCGCACAAGAATATATCTGACTAGGAAGAATCTTCAAACCTATGTATTGATATCTCTCTGTAAGTGAGTCAAGGGGGTGTAAAGCGGCATAAACACAGCCGTGAAAAGCAGCTAAACCCCATTATAAAAATAAATTACTTTTCAAAACCCGTGAAACAAAGACAGTGAAAGAGAGAGATATTCTTACAAAATTCGTTCAGGGGCTGTGATGCAACCTGGATTGACCATATCTAGACCCACAGCTGATTGAGACATAAGGGTGGACAATCTTGGGGCTGAGAGGTTCGGTGAGGTTGGGTGAGCCAACGCAGACCCTTTCAAGTAATACTGCATGGTACCCATCCCATGGGTCCCAAATCTCCAGGTTCAAGGGCATCTTCCTACGTCGAAAACAGGCATGAGAAACCCAGAAGATGGTACACCGTGTGATCGGGAAAGGTTTCTAAAACGCACCTCATTTCTCATCTCCTTTGCTCGGGTTCGCCATTCCAGCCGATTTACTAGCCATCTCCCTCCTTGGAGAATCAGCACCTTTACCCTCCTGTTCCGTACAGGGTGCAATTTGTCCTGAGGATGAACGGGAAGAGGGGGAACCAATGAGAGACTAGCTCCAGGGGTTGGGACAGGCACAGGTCACTCTATTTTCCCATCAGGAAGAAGAATTAAGCACAAGCTCAGCCTGCCCCCCAGAACCAGAAGAGGGCCTGAAGCAATCCTGCGCTTTTGCGGCCAGCTCCCAAAAAAGCGAGTTGAAAAATGGAGCTCAGGGGCACTGCAATTCACAAACCTGCAGAGTTTTAAATGATACCTCTCGTCCACAAATATATTAAGGGAAGGCAACGAAGAGGCTTTGAAAGCAAGGCAGAATTGCAGGAAACAGATTTCAGGAGGTAGATTCGAATCGCCTTGAAAGCACATGAAAAGCGGCAAAACGTGGACAATGATGCCCTTGGCCAAAAAGGGCGTATGCGTTTTTTCCTGAATATATTCAGGAAAAAACGCATACGCCCTTTTTGGCCAACCAAGCAACCTGGAAAGGCCAATCAGCGCTCCAAAGAAGTCTCGCTTCCCAGCGGGCAAAAGGGCCATGCGGAAAAAAGTGTCCAAACCAGAAATGCAGGACCGGCCATGGAGAAATGGGAGCCTTGCTACGCTGATGGGTGGGATGTAAATTGCCAACAGCCACTCTGGAGAAGTGTACGGTGTGTTCTGAAACATCTAAAAAACACAGCTTGGAGAGCATAGGGCACTTCCACTCATGGGCATATAAATTGGGAAAACTAAAAATCAGCAAGACACAGGCACCCCAAAGTTTAGGGCTGCTCTGTTGACAAGAACCCCCACTTCATTACACCTTAAATATCCTAGGAAAGAGAAAAATGGATAAAGAAGTTGGGGTCCTCATGTACAATGGAATATCACTCAGCCATGAAATCAACGTCATAAGGCTAGTAGCAGCACGATGAGTGGACTTAGGTACGACGATTCTAAGTGAAATAAGTCACACAGAAAAAGACACTTATCATAAGATATCACTTCGAGAGGGAATGTAAAAACCGCTACACTTGAACTGAATTACAAAACAGAACAGAGTCACACGTTTAGGAAACACACTACGGCTGCTGAACGGGAAAGGTGAGGTGGGGTGATGCATAAAACAAGGGTTTCAAATTAGCTCAGATACCGTTCCATAAACCCAATATGTAAGAGACAAGACCTATCCCTTTTTCAGTGAACTGGACTCAACACCCCCTATTCACCGCACAAGAATATATCTGACTAGTAAGAATCTTCAAACCTATGTATTGATATCTCTCTGTAAGTGAGTCAAGGGGGTGTAAAGCGGCATAAACACAGCCGTGAAAAGCAGCTAAACCCCATTATAAAAATAAATTACTTTTCAAAACCCGTGAAACAAAGACAGTGAAAGAGAGAGAAATTCTTACAAAATTCGTTCAGGGGCTGTGATGCAACCTGGATTGACCATATCTAGACCCACAGCTGATTGAGACATAAGGGTGGACACTCTTGGGGCTGAGAGGTTCGGTGAGGTTGGGTGAGCCAACGCAGACCCTTTCAAGTAATACTGCATGGTACCCATCCCATGGGTCCCAAATCTCCAGGTTCAAGGGCATCTTCCTACGTCGAAAACAGGCATGAGAAACCCAGAAGATGGTACACCGTGTGATCGGGAAAGGTTTCTAAAACGCACCTCATTTCTCATCTCCTTTGCTCGGGTTCGCCATTCCAGCCGATTTACTAGCCATCTCCCTCCTTGGAGAATCAGCACCTTTACCCTCCTGTTCCGTACAGGGTGCAATTTGTCCTGAGGATGAACGGGAAGAGGGGGAACCAATGAGAGACTAGCTCCAGGGGTTGGGACAGGCACAGGTCACTCTATTTTCCCATCAGGAAGAAGAATTAAGCACAAGCTCAGCCTGCCCCCCAGAACCAGAAGAGGGCCTGAAGCAATCCTGCGCTTTTGCGGCCAGCTCCCAAAAAAGCGAGTTGAAAAATGGAGCTCAGGGGCACTGCAATTCACAAACCTGCAGAGTTTTAAATGATACCTCTCGTCCACAAATATATTAAGGGAAGGCAACGAAGAGGCTTTGAAAGCAAGGCAGAATTGCAGGAAACAGATTTCAGGAGGTAGATTCGAATCGCCTTGAAAGCACATGAAAAGCGGCAAAACGTGGACAATGATGCCCTTGGCCAAAAAGGGCGTATGCGTTTTTTCCTGAATATATTCAGGAAAAAACGCATACGCCCTTTTTGGCCAACCAAGCAACCTGGAAAGGCCAATCAGCGCTCCAAAGAAGTCTCGCTTCCCAGCGGGCAAAAGGGCCATGCGGAAAAAAGTGTCGAAACCAGAAATGCAGGACCGGCCATGGAGAAATGGGAGCCTTGCTACGCTGATGGGTGGGATGTAAATTGCCAACAGCCACTCTGGAGAAGTGTACGGTGTGTTCTGAAACATCTAAAAAACACAGCTTGGAGAGCATAGGGCACTTCCACTCATGGGCATATAAATTGGGAAAACTAAAAATCAGCAAGACACAGGCACCCCAAAGTTTAGGGCTGCTCTGTTGACAAGAACCCCCACTTCATTACACCTTAAATATCCTAGGAAAGAGAAAAATGGATAAAGAAGTTGGGGTCCTCATGTACAATGGAATATCACTCAGCCATGAAATCAACGTCATAAGGCTAGTAGCAGCACGATGAGTGGACTTAGGTACGACGATTCTAAGTGAAATAAGTCACACAGAAAAAGACACTTATCATAAGATATCACTTCTAGAGGGAATGTAAAAACCGCTACACTTGAACTGAATTACAAAACAGAACAGAGTCACACGTTTAGGAAACACACTACGGCTGCTGAACGGGAAAGGTGAGGTGGGGTGATGCATAAAACAAGGGTTTCAAATTAGCTCCGATACCGTTCCATAAACCCAATATGTAAGAGACAAGACCTATCCCTTTTTCAGTGAACTGGACTCAACACCCCCTATTCACCGCACAAGAATATATCTGACTAGTAAGAATCTTCAAACCTATGTATTGATATCTCTCTGTAAGTGAGTCAAGGGGGTGTAAAGCGGCATAAACACAGCCGTGAAAAGCAGCTAAACCCCATTATAAAAATAAATTACTTTTCAAAACCCGTGAAACAAAGACAGTGAAAGAGAGAGAAATTCTTCCAAAATTCGTTCAAGGGCTGTGATGCAACCTGGATTGACCATATCTAGACCCACAGCTGATTGAGACATAAGGGTGGACAATCTTGGGGCTGAGAGGTTCGGTGAGGTTGGGTGAGCCAACGCAGACCCTTTCAAGTAATACTGCATGGTACCCATCCCATGGGTCCCAAATCTCCAGGTTCAAGGGCATCTTCCTACGTCGAAAACAGGCATGAGAAACCCAGAAGATGGTACACCGTGTGATCGGGAAAGGTTTCTAAAACGCACCTCATTTCTCATCTCCTTTGCTCGGGTTCGCCATTCCAGCCGATTTACTAGCCATCTCCCTCCTTGGAGAATCAGCACCTTTACCCTCCTGTTCCGTACAGGGTGCAATTTGTCCTGAGGATGAACGGGAAGAGGGGGAACCAATGAGAGACTAGCTCCAGGGGTTGGGACAGGCACAGGTCACTCTATTTTCCCATCAGGAAGAAGAATTAAGCACAAGCTCAGCCTGCCCCCCAGAACCAGAAGAGGGCCTGAAGCAATCCTGCGCTTTTGCGGCCAGCTCCCAAAAAAGCGAGTTGAAAAATGGAGCTCAGGGGCACTGCAATTCACAAACCTGCAGAGTTTTAAATGATACCTCTCGTCCACAAATATATTAAGGGAAGGCAACGAAGAGGCTTTGAAAGCAAGGCAGAATTGCAGGAAACAGATTTCAGGAGGTAGATTCGAATCGCCTTGAAAGCACATGAAAAGCGGCAAAACGTGGACAATGATGCCCTTGGCCAAAAAGGGCGTATGCGTTTTTTCCTGAATATATTCAGGAAAAAACGCATACGCCCTTTTTGGCCAACCAAGCAACCTGGAAAGGCCAATCAGCGCTCCAAAGAAGTCTAGCTTCCCAGCGGGCAAAAGGGCCATGCGGAAAAAAGTGTCCAAACCAGAAATGCAGGACCGGCCATGGAGAAATGGGAGCCTTGCTACGCTGATGGGTGGGATGTAAATTGCCAACAGCCACTCTGGAGAAGTGTACGGTGTGTTCTGAAACATCTAAAAAACACAGCTTGGAGAGCATAGGGCACTTCCACTCATGGGCATATAAATTGGGAAAACTAAAAATCAGCAAGACACAGGCACCCCAAAGTTTAGGGCTGCTCTGTTGACAAGAACCCCCACTTCATTACACCTTAAATATCCTAGGAAAGAGAAAAATGGATAAAGAAGTTGGGGTCCTCATGTACAATGGAATATCACTCAGCCATGAAATCAACGTCATAAGGCTAGTAGCAGCACGATGAGTGGACTTAGGTACGACGATTCTAAGTGAAATAAGTCACACAGAAAAAGACACTTATCATAAGATATCACTTCGAGAGGGAATGTAAAAACCGCTACACTTGAACTGAATTACAAAACAGAACAGAGTCACACGTTTAGGAAACACACTACGGCTGCTGAACGGGAAAGGTGAGGTGGGGTGATGCATAAAACAAGGGTTTCAAATTAGCTCAGATACCGTTCCATAAACCCAATATGTAAGAGACAAGACCTATTCCTTTTTCAGTGAACTGGACTCAACACCCCCTATTCACCGCACAAGAATATATCTGACTAGTAAGAATCTTCAAACCTATGTATTGATATCTCTCTGTAAGTGAGTCAAGGGGGTGTAAAGCGGCATAAACACAGCCGTGAAAAGCAGCTAAACCCCATTATAAAAATAAATTACTTTTCAAAACCCGTGAAACAAAGACAGTGAAAGAGAGAGAAATTCTTACAAAATTCGTTCAGGGGCTGTGATGCAACCTGGATTGACCATATCTAGACCCACAGCTGATTGAGACATAAGGGTGGACACTCTTGGGGCTGAGAGGTTCGGTGAGGTTGGGTGAGCCAACGCAGACCCTTTCAAGTAATACTGCATGGTACCCATCCCATGGGTCCCAAATCTCCAGGTTCAAGGGCATCTTCCTACGTCGAAAACAGGCATGAGAAACCCAGAAGATGGTACACCGTGTGATCGGGAAAGGTTTCTAAAACGCACCTCATTTCTCATCTCCTTTGCTCGGGTTCGCCATTCCAGCCGATTTACTAGCCATCTCCCTCCTTGGAGAATCAGCACCTTTACCCTCCTGTTCCGTACAGGGTGCAATTTGTCCTGAGGATGAACGGGAAGAGGGGGAACCAATGAGAGACTAGCTCCAGGGGTTGGGACAGGCACAGGTCACTCTATTTTCCCATCAGGAAGAAGAATTAAGCACAAGCTCAGCCTGCCCCCCAGAACCAGAAGAGGGCCTGAAGCAATCCTGCGCTTTTGCGGCCAGCTCCCAAAAAAGCGAGTTGAAAAATGGAGCTCAGGGGCACTGCAATTCACAAACCTGCAGAGTTTTAAATGATACCTCTCGTCCACAAATATATTAAGGGAAGGCAACGAAGAGGCTTTGAAAGCAAGGCAGAATTGCAGGAAACAGATTTCAGGAGGTAGATTCGAATCGCCTTGAAAGCACATGAAAAGCGGCAAAACGTGGACAATGATGCCCTTGGCCAAAAGGGCGTATGCGTTTTTTCCTGAATATATTCAGGAAAAAACGCATACGCCCTTTTTGGCCAACCAAGCAACCTGGAAAGGCCAATCAGCGCTCCAAAGAAGTCTCGCTTCCCAGCGGGCAAAAGGGCCATGCGGAAAAAAGTGTCGAAACCAGAAATGCAGGACCGGCCATGGAGAAATGGGAGCCTTGCTACGCTGATGGGTGGGATGTAAATTGCCAACAGCCACTCTGGAGAAGTGTACGGTGTGTTCTGAAACATCTAAAAAACACAGCTTGGAGAGCATGAGCATAGGGCACTTCCACTCATGGGCATATAAATTGGGAAAACTAAAAATCAGCAAGACACAGGCACCCCAAAGTTTAGGGCTGCTCTGTTGACAAGAACCCCCACTTCATTACACCTTAAATATCCTAGGAAAGAGAAAAATGGATAAAGAAGTTGGGGTCCTCATGTACAATGGAATATCACTCAGCCATGAAATCAACGTCATAAGGCTAGTAGCAGCACGATGAGTGGACTTAGGTACGACGATTCTAAGTGAAATAAGTCACACAGAAAAAGACACTTATCATAAGATATCACTTCTAGAGGGAATGTAAAAACCGCTACACTTGAACTGAATTACAAAACAGAACAGAGTCACACGTTTAGGAAACACACTACGGCTGCTGAACGGGAAAGGTGAGGTGGGGTGATGCATAAAACAAGGGTTTCAAATTAGCTCCGATACCGTTCCATAAACCCAATATGTAAGAGACAAGACCTATCCCTTTTTCAGTGAACTGGACTCAACACCCCCTATTCACCGCACA